>NW_028259205.1:0-77861 GCF_977971745.1 Zootermopsis nevadensis | reverse complement strand
TGAAATCCTACTTTTTTTCAATCAACATTTCCATTGACCAATTTCTGAATAATCAGTTTCCTTCACGTTTTTCTTATGGCTGGTACTGGCCAGTGTACTCTTCAAAACTCAACCCATGCAATTTCTTCTTATAATACTGTTTACAGGAATAATCCGCAACACAACTCAAGATCTGAAGCCGCTATCAGCACCAATGAACAAGCTTCGGTTGGCGTAATGCAACAGTACCAAAGACAACTGCAGTTTTATAAACTGACGGTGCACGTATCAAAATTGTTTTCATTTGACTTTCACTCTCGAGGCTGCTGTGTTCAGGAACATGAAACGTGATTATGTTTGTCACATAATTTGGTAAATATATGCAATTAGAAGTCCAGCATCTTTTGGAAACAACCTGAACAGATGGTTCAGTGTTTAGCATTTAATGAACTTATGCAACAGTAATGCTGTAAAGTCAGTCTTCAAGAATGTTATAAAGAAGCGTGAGATTCTGCTGCCTTCACTAGAGTTTCACACTTTACAGTGCATCATTAACTAATTAATCTATGTGGTAGAAATCACCGATCAAGTCACGTGTGTAAAACACACAACTTTACCCAGTTTGAGGGCCCACAACAATGTCATGAGGTCGATCCAGCTCGGTGTGTACGAGTGTACGTTTCTTATCTCCAGTTAATTCACATCAAGTCCTGCATCTACCCAATACACACGCATGCCCACCCAGTTCAAAGCAAAGCCCCTGTGGGTCTACCAAGTTTGATGCTTGAAAATAAACATATACATTCACTTCTGAAATGGCTGATCGAGAGACGGACAGATTCAAAACATTCTATACCATTTGCAGGTAAATGAATTCCCACTGCTTGGATTGTTCAAACATATTCGAGACAAAAATTCAGAATGAGCAACACAATGAGAAATTCGGAGCCCTCTGTGCAGACAACATACTGCTCAGATTTTTCAAAACCTAAGAAAGTTGGACTTAGTTACATTTCTGTCACTATAAAATGTTGGTGTCATGTATTCAAGAAATGCCTGTTTCAATAAAATGTAGTTGTAATAAATATGCAAACCAACGTCATTAATGTGATAACCAATTAACTTGTACATGGGCATAAAAAACCAAGAACGATAAGTTGGTTATGTGACTGGCTACTGGCTATCCTCCCAAGTGAGGCAAGGCCTTTCCTGTTTGCAACCACCTGCAGAATGGCTCAAACTAACCACTCACCACATTTAGTGACCTGGTGCCAAAATATTAGATTACTTCTCAACTCCCACATCTTCATTGCATGGTGCTTAGATTTACGAGAAACTTTAACTTCTTTAAAGTTTGTTGGGAGATGATATTTTTATAATTACCTTCATTATATTGAGATACAGTTGTGTAATATAGGGAAGGCAGAGGGAAAAGTCTCTCAAAGATATATCTTTGCAATATAAAACAAAATTACAAGGCTGTCAATTTCGGAATTCTAACCCTGGAGAAACTTCAGAAAATAATGAAAAACTACAGTCGGGATAGCTTCTGGATTCAAGTCCCAAATAAAGATGGTTTCTGTAGCTCGTGAACTAAACCCAATAGAAGAATGGTACCACGACAAAAGTCTGCGTTTCGATAAGATTACAGACACCAAAACCACCTCCAACAACAATAATAAAATAAACAAAAGGAAAAACAACAATGTCTGTAGGCATAGCAGCAATAGCCATAACAATGACCACTTGGACCACTGTTGCTGAAAAATGTGAGACATGGATGAGCATGCTACAGCGTACCATTCAAATTTCAGGCTACAAAGTTTCACATCTGTTTAAATTTCATGTAAGTTTCAGAAAAGTATCAGATCCTTAAAACACTTGCTGATCGCCTACCACAATGATCACGTCATCTCGCTGCACTCTCCGCGACTGGGGTTTGATTCGATGTTGAGGACAGATCATAGAAATAAGACCTCCTGATCATCTTGCCATGGTGGTCAGACCAGAATGTAGTTTGGATTTGTTAGATCCCATAATATATCCACTGACTCCACTTTTTGACCACGGTCATTAAGTGATTTGCTAAGGGCATGGATTAGAGAGTTTTCACCAGGTCTCTTAGATCCATTTCAGCAGCAACAATGAAGTGGACAGGTTTTTCCCTGGAAAGTGCAAACATTAAACATGAATTTGACGTAAGATGTGTCAGTCTTCATTTGCCTACATTTGGAAACAATGAAAAATTACATGTACGTATACATCAGAATTACCTGCAGAAAATCAAAATCTTTTTTACATGTACATATCCTCCTCTGGTAGAGTTAGAAACCAAGTTTTACACCCATACAGAACTACAAGTAAAATGTTAGTTTCACATATTTTAGTTAACTTGTATTTAGATAGGATGGAAAAGAAGATTTTTTTAATAAAGTTATATCTGATGAATAAAAATATTTATGACAAAAAAAATACAGTCCAACAACAAGTGGATAAGTTAAGACAGCACAGAAGCTGTCATCAGCAATCTATTAGACAAATCATGATGCCCCTCAGCCCTAAAATATTTCTGCGTTTGTCTCGACAGAAATGAGGTCTTGAAGACCTGATATTGAACTAAATGTTACCTCTCGCAAAACAAGTCCTGTTCCTCGATGTTCCTTCCCCTATGAAGCCTGGAGCGCAGTGGCAAGAAAAGTTTCCTCCCTCCCTTCTTTTCTACACAGCTCTGTGAACAGGTTCCAAAATAACATGGTGGTAGAATGCAGTCTTCTTCATCAGAACCATCTCCAGAGTCATTAGATCCATCACAGCGGAATTTGCTGCTAACGCAGTTCTTGTCAGCACACTTGAATTGATCAGTACCACAGTGGCCAGACTGTCGACCTGCAAACAAATGACCATGTAGCTTGCAAAGATTCTACACAGATTCGTATGTGATCCTTACTAAGTGTAGCAGGCACATAAACAGAAATGACGAAAATTTCTTCAAACTTATGTCTCCCTGCTCCCTATAAAAAGAGAATAAATAAAACAGACAAAAGATAAAGGAAGAAACAATATAATTCGGTTCAAAATACGTACAATACCTTTAAATACTTATGTGATAAAGCTTTCTCCATCAAGAAATACAAATATAAGTTTGTATGATGTAAAACTTTCATGGCAACTAAGTATAATGAATTCTTCTCAGGCTACCGGCCATGTCAGGTCCGCAGGGTACTGAACTCCAGTACCCTCTGGATTAGGATGAAGATGGTTCTTGAAACCCAACACAGCTGGTAGCCAGAGAGGAATTTATTCTACACATAGTTTTTCTTGTATAAATCAGTCTCACCTGCTTCATTTTGATAAATGGAAGAAGTCTATACTCTTAATCTGTAGCTCTCATATAAAAATAACTGAATACATTTTCCTGTTTTAAATTTTCATATGTAAATTTATAAAAGTAATTAATGTTTCTACACATTATTTTCTCTTTCTGTGCGCACACATATATATATATAACAACTAACCAACTACCGAACTCCATGAAACAGAGTCCTCTTCTTGACAAAGTATTGGTATGCTCAAGAAATTTCCGACCCTTTATGGAAGCTGAAGATTTGCTACTGTCTTGACAACAGTCTACTATCAGTCGCTGTCAAAAAAGAAAATATAATGGTAATTTTTTCATAATTTCTAGTGTGACCTAAAAGGAATATAATAGCCAATCTTTACAGTATCACCCAAGCACCAACAAAATAAAAAAAGCTATGGATATCGTATCACTTACTGGTGTAACTTGTCATACTGAAGATGGC
Organism: Zootermopsis nevadensis; assembly: GCF_977971745.1. Taxonomy (NCBI): domain Eukaryota; kingdom Metazoa; phylum Arthropoda; class Insecta; order Blattodea; family Termopsidae; genus Zootermopsis; species Zootermopsis nevadensis. The sequence goes on along the minus strand of NW_028259205.1, from coordinate 74,079 downwards.
TGACTTTCGGGTTGTAGCACTGCATAGTTTGGTAAAAAGTTTACCAGCGTTTCAGAGATCCTTGATGTCTCCATCATCATGGCAAGGAGTAAGCCAAGTTGCTCTTGGTCCTGACGATGGGGGCAGCAAACACCTCTGAAATGTCGGCGAACTTCAGACATTTCCTCGAATATCTGATATTAATAAATACTATATCCTAATTCATAATAGTCTTTTGAATCACGTATTGAAAAACATGTTTGCGAGACAGAACGCACCATTTTAAAAAAAATTTATATACACTGAGTTTCGTCTGAGTTATCACCACAATCATCATCCCCCATCACAGTGCCAAGACTGGCTAATACACTGTTTATTTTGGCATGTGAACTGATAGTCTGGACATGACTCATTACAACTGGCTTCAACAGAACCATCACTGCAGTCTGTGTCTCCATCACATTTCCATTCTCTATTAACAAAGATTTGGCATAATAACTGTGGCATACTAAAATGCACACGTCATTTCCACAGGAATAAAAACTGATATTACAAAAATTCCTATTACAATTCAGATGGAATGTACCACTTCAAATCTAAGATGGATACCAGCCATGATGAAGGATATTTTCTGTGGTTTTCCTTGCTCTCACAAAGAAAGTGGCAGAGAACAAGTACAACTTATAACAAGAAGTACATTATAGTGAACAAAATCATTGGAACCATCAATTTCTTAAGGTTATGTATGTAGAAAAATGTAGTCTGCATTTGAGTAAACTTAACCAAGCCAAATGTCAGCCAATGAGAAATCATACGATTTCCCGTGCTGTAACGCAGAAACCGATTTTCATTTTCTTCAACCCAGCTGCACTATTTCTCTCACATTGTCCACATGTTTCCAATAGTAACACTGCCAGGAATGCATCCGTCAAGAATAACATTATTAATCTGTAGTGCCAAAGCCAGATAATCCACATAAAGTCAAAATGTCTTAAAACGGTCAAGCATGAAGTCTATATTCTTAAGATCCGACTAAATATAAATAACTCCATCTTTAATTTTACTGTCAAAACTATTAGTAAACTGAACTTATCATATATGTATTACATCTTCATAACAGAGAGACAAGAAATGTTATTAGATAGAAACAAATCATATTATAAAGTATACATTAAAATGATGCACCAACAGCGATACTAAGACTCACGTGCATTATCCATAACGACGTCTGTCACACAGATAACACGCATTCAACTTATCTAAATCACCCATATGTGGAACGAGTCATAGTACAATAAAAATACAGCAGGCACACAACTTAGGAACACAAAAACAGAACAAAGAAGCAACTGAGAGTACAATACACTTTGAACTATACATGATTTTTAATTGTTTAATATCAAAATACCACAGGTTTCAATGTAATAAAAACTTCCTAATATACTTTGAGGATTGCAACTGGTCTGTGAAGATCATACTCACTCTTATGTTGACTTTACAACAACAACAACAACAACAATAAGCTTCTCCAGAATAAATTCATGATAAAAATCAACTTTCTAAGTAAGTCTGAATCCAATTTTTGTTACAGTCAAACTGAAAAGAATACAGAAAAAATTTAATTTCACTGTTTGCTACATGCCAGAACAAAATTCACAGTAATCGTGCAGACGAGAGTATAGAATGAATTCATGTTATTGAACTTTTGTGCATTGGAATTGCCTTTATATTTTAATAAGGAAAAAATAAATCCTAGTTCCATAAATTTGTGAAAGATGATGAGGGAGAAACACATATTCATTGGAGGAAGCTATAAGATACCAAATTAACTAAACATGGTGTACATCAGGACAATATCCAGCCATAACATTCCTACCATAAATCAACGACTCCCACAAACCTTAGTAGAATCACTAATATATATACAATGCAACAGTTGTTACCTCTGCTTCCTGTTCATGCCTTATAAATCTGAGACTGCGATATAATCTTCCCTTGCATCTGCCCAAAATAGTTCATTTGCTTCATATGAGATGGTCAGAGCATTTGGCCAGCCCAGTGAATCATTGGTGTGAGCCATCCATTCCAGCCTTTCAAATATCTCCCCAGTCTGTCCAGTACATGCAACTGTAAAAAAACAAAATTGTTTTTACACAAGGGAACTCATAATAAGCCAAAAAAAATCATATTTCTTATTCTAATTCCAGAGGAAGGTACAATTCCCATTAAAAATATGACAATTAAGATATAAGTTGTTTACATGAAAGTAAGGATCATGTCTGCTGGCAGGCTTTAGTGTTGTTGGTGTTGGACCTGCAAGTTCTGCTACCAGTGAGTTAGTTAGATAGTATATAGATAAGAAGTATGCTATTTAACTCATGCAACTTACAACACTGTTTCTACTCCAGTAGTTTATAAGCTCTATACCAATAAAACATTTCTGATGAGAAACCATCTACATTTGAGTTCACGTAACAAACCTGAAGGCAACAAAAATTAGCAAACCTGAAATACCTTTTTGCATAAGATATGCAGCTACAAAGATTACGAACTGTTTTGTGACCATTTTTGTCATGTATTTGAATTATGATATGCCGCATACCTCAAGCTTTCCAACATACCACAGCACATGAAAACAGTTTCGAGGTCTCCGCCCCACTCTCCAATTAAAACCATTCTTGCCCGCCGGTTATTGGCCTACCTGCAGACATTCTAAAGTACCCTTTCTCACGAAACGTAGCCGCCAAGTTGTGACGTCACAGCCAAAGCCCACTAAACGCGAATGCCTGATCGGTAACACCAGTGGTACAAACCTCTCAAAAATCATTACCGTATGCACACTGGTGAGAAGCCTTTGAATGCAATGCAAAGTTCTCACTCAGTGCATCGTACAACACACATGGAAATGAAACAGTACAAATGTGATAATGCGATGTTTGCAACAAGAACTTTTCAAGGAATGATGATTTGAAGAAACATTATCGCACTCATAAGTATGCAATAAACATTTCTCACAGAAAGAAAATCTTGTGATACACGGTTTTATCCATACAGGTAAAAAGCCTTACACTTGTGAAGTATATAATAGAAGTTTTTCTCAGGGCGGACATCTCAACGCGCACAAACGCATACACACAGGGGAAGAAACCGTATAATTGTGATGTATGCAATAAGTAGTTTCCAGTGCGAGAAAAACTGAGAAGGCGTTATGGTATCCACACGGGGTGAAACCATATGGTTGTGTTGTATGTGAATGAAGCTTCACAGAACTTGTCAATCTTAAAAGTCATCTTTCTCGTGTGCATACTGGTTGAAATACCAAGTAGTGGAGAAGTGATGGAGTGAATAATTTAAACTTCAAAGACTTTGTTTATGTTGTAAATATTACCCGTGAGATTTTTGCTACAATGTGGCAAGTCAGTGTTTGGAAAATAGCTTATTTTCTATGCGTTTATATCATCAGATAAAAATACATAATGAGCTATGCAGCGTTGTGGTACGTACGCACATGTACAGAGAAGTCCTGTCAAAAGGCTACGGCCTTCATAAAGGAAATAGCACGGGGTTCAAGATGTCCACCAGAGATTGCACTTTGTGACTTTGCAGCAGCTGTTAGAACCAATGTTGTACAACATTCCGATATATTTTTTGAATAATGTGGAGTGTTGTGTGACAAAACATGAAGGAATTCTGTTATTTTTATATCATCATCCAGGATATCAGCAACTCCTTGAAATATCTTCTTGTTACCTAAATTGCTAGGATACCCAGCTCATAATTTGTAGAATTCAATTTTGTTAATTTGCATTCTACATCTTCAGGTGTGTCTTGTAACATATTATCAATGAAGTTCAGAAAGTCAGTATATTGTAAAGTGTACTCCTTTCCAAAATCTTGATTCTCTTAATATCAATTAATTTATAAGACCTTACTGGACATGTGTCTGTACACAAAATACTGTATATACACATTTTTATTGCAATTAATCTAGTATCAAAATAAACACATAAAATGTTTTGGTTGAATATCTTTGTGTATATAAAATGTACTAACCACATAAGTTTTGCAAGCAAAAATGTGTTATTTTGAAAAGCCTCTAAGGCAGCAACTTTAGCCCTAAATAGTAACACATATTTCATTGGCATAAAGATAATAAGATAACAAAGTGGAACCAGCTAACCAAAGCTAGCCTAGCCTAATGCAGCATGTTCTTACTGACATACAGAACTGCAATGAGGATCCTTTAAATGCTTGACTTAAAGGTGATATAATAGGCTGTTCCTTATGCATTACCTACCAGTCACATATCTACTTTCAGTGGCATTGGGATAACAAAAAAAAAAGCATTGATTCATCACTAATTTGTATATGTGTTTTCGTGTAAGATGGGAGCCTTCCCAACAATATAAACCTTTAGTTTTAATTTTCATAACTTTATTTTGTACAGAAAAAACTTTTCTATCCACTTTTATACTTGTTCTGAAGGAATGTTTACATGTCATCACATATGTAACTTTAAACTTTTAGCAAACTTGTGACCACACTCATTACATTCTAACGGCTTCTCTCCCGTGCGAGTGGTGGACAGTGGAATATCCTGTTTACGAGCTCATGACTAAACAGCATGCCATGTACATGAAAGTCCCTTAGAGGTCTTCTCTTAATAATTTCAGTATATGATACTAATTCATACCCACAGAATTTTTACTTCATAATGAAATCCTTATAATTACATCTACATCTCAGAGCCTTGGCTAATTTTACGCAAATGGATAGGTTACATTTTCCGAGATATGTGGTTATGAAATCGATTGGCAAGTGCTTCACGATGCATTTCGTTATTGATGGATGTAGCAAGCAATTGTCTGGATGTATTTATAATTTCTTGTGAATTTTATATACTTCTGTATCGTCCACAACACGTGGGTTCCTTTCCAGTTTGTCAGGTTGGCGTGCCTGTCTAAGAAGAAAATGGCCTATTCTTCCTGTGTTGTGTTGTGTGACTAGTGGTACTTCTGAAAATTTATCATTTAAATTTTTTCCCTCTCTGAAAATCATGGTTTTCTTGGCCATGAAGCTATATAGTTATTTTAAGTGGTTACCAACATTTGGAGGAACACATCGCATCCATCTTCAGTCTAATATCACTTGTGTCCTACAAGGCTACATGGCATTATAACCTGGTATAACAGACCTTATGTTTACCGCTGTGAAAACCTCATATTCTTTACCTTTTCCTTCTCTTCCCTTATAATGGGGATACTTATGTCCCAAAACACTACTACAATTATGTAACATAAATTCAATCTCCACAAAGAAATCTTTATTTATTTTTCAGAGGCACCATGGTTTGATAAGACTTTGCTACAAGATATGGTAGTAAAAGCTGGTCAGAAGATTAATTACACCATCCCAATTGGAGCTTCACCAAGACCTAAAGACAAATGCTCCGTAAATGGCAAGCCTTTTGAACCTGAAGTACGAGCTGATATTCAGACATTTGCCAATCAGACTGTGTTTGAGATTTTGTTTTCAGCTCGTTAATGATACTGGGCGCTACACTCTCACACTGGGGAGTCCTCAGCTTCTGCCAGTGTCACTGTGCAAGGTGAGTGTGATTTCAAAACCCACATGTGTACTTAGGCCAGTCAGTCTGATAACCGAAATAAAGACGGGGAAGTAGTGTATTATGACTTTAAAATATTTCTAAGTTTTCATGGTGATTCGTTATTAATAGTGGTCTTGCTTTTTGTACCAGTACCAAGAAAGCAGGATCAACATTAAAATTACTTTTGTTGATACGTGGTATATGTAAGTGTATTTGCCCTTATGCTTGTAGAATTAGGGATACTTGTTCATGTGGAAGCTTACTTTACATTTAGGCAGTTCTCTGAAGTGAAGTGTTTTGGATACAAAAGTAAATGTCAGTGTCTGTCATTCGTGTCCTGTACTGAATCACAGTGGTTGTAGTGTAGAATTTACATAGCCGCAGTTTGTTGTTATGAAATTAAAGCACTAGTTACATAAGTGAAATAAAATGACAACTTTCATACCATATTAAATTAAGAGTAGTAATTATTTGCTTTTGAAGTTATTTGGCTACGTATACCCAATTATTTGTTTTTGGAAGCAAGCCTAGGAATGAGATATGGATGTGAAGAATTAAGCATTCAGTCAAAAATAAATATTCTAGTCTTATACTTAAGTAAGGTGTTGAATATTTCTTTTAAATGAAATTAATATACCATGAATCTAAATGTTCTTAATCATAAAGTTATATTATGTTTACAGATCGACCATCTCCACCTGAAGGTCCTCTAGTGGTTAGCAATATAACAAAGGAGGGCGCTCGCCTTACGTGTAAGGTACGACTTGGTTGATTGTGGAAGTCCCATTCTGCATTACATTGTGGAGAAAATGGATGTGTCAAGGGGCACATGGGCAGATGCAGGCATGGCTTCAGGTCTATCTCATGACGTAACAAGACTAATACATCGGAAGGAGTACCTCTTCCGAGTAAAGGCTGTCAATAGCATAGGAGAGTCTGATCCTCTTGAGACAGCAAAGAGCATCATTGCGAAGAATGAATTTGGTATGTAATCACATACGATTCTGTGAAAATAAAATAATAATCAAATATATTTGTCTAGTCCATATAATTTACTTCTGTTCTCTTCAAATCTTAATGTTTATAAGTAGTGTTTTCTTTTATAGAAAAAGAGAAACAAGTAATCTGATATTACATTGGTTGATTAGCAGTATTTTGCTATTTGTACAGTTTCTTAATTTTAATTTATTTCCGTCATATTTTTTCAAAGAAATAATGAACTAAAGGATATCTTTGTTATGTTCCACTTTTGTTTTCTTTATAATACAAATGTGACAGTATGACATATCCATGCATACTACTGGGAGAGAGGGAGAGAGAGAGAGACACACTCATACACGCACAAAAGTTAGTGAAAGTTTCTGTTTCATTATTCCATTAAATGGGTCTGTGTTTAAAACTTAAAATATTTCAACAAAATTAAAATTTGAAGGCACTTCACTGACATCATTAAGAACAGCTAAAACTACAAATGTTACTAACACTGATAGAAATATTGTAATTACAGGAGCAGAATATTCAGTATGTAATTTAAATTCTCCATAGTGTGCTGTGTTAAAACGATTATAATTTATCTGTTTCTTTATAAATTTATTTACTATATTAGACGGACCAGATGCTCCTGGAAAGCCACTTATCATGGACCGTGTAGACGTAAATGAGATAGTGGTTCTCCCATTACTGGCTGTATTATTCAGAAGAAGGAAAAAGGAAGTCCATACTGGGTGAATGCTTAACAATCCAGTGTAAGTTAAAAATACCAAATTGTCATATTGATGATATTCCTTTCTCTTCAAGATACAGTTATTAACCCTCCAGGACTCGCGTTGTGAGCGCAGCGCCGCATTTTCAGTAGAAGTCTGATACACTCTTTCTAGGAATTGTTTTCTCTCCTGTCGCTTTATCTATGTTAAGAGGAAACCCCCTTAAATGGGAATTTCAAAGGAAATATTTCTAGCTACGACTATAGACCCGCTTTTTTCAGTTTACTTTTAGAATTCTGATAGTGCGGCGGCCCGCTCACACGCGAGTGTTTGTGTTCTAAAGTGAATTGTTTTTAAGTTTGGGTTAATTTCGTCTCTATTGGTCACGTTTACCAGTAATGTCTTCTAAAATAAAATCTTCTGATCCAAATGTTTAGTTGAAGTGGTTATTAGAACAAGTGAGTGCAGGAGAAATTATAGATTGTGAATTCGATGATAGTCAGGATTCTGATGAGGAACCACAAGAGGAGAATCACGATAGTCAATCAGAAAACTCGGCTGAAAGTTTAGATGAAGATTCCAACTTAGGGATAAGTGATGTTTATCTTGGCAAAGATAAAATGAATAAATTTCTAAAATTTCCCCTATGAAGAAGTAAAAAGGCACATTATCTCTCACTTTCCTCGGGGCAAGGGATGCGCAAAAAACTTAAAAACCGAGATCGAGTTCTGGCAGCTATTTTTCCAGATAATTTATTGGGCGATATCACAAAATTCACAAATAAAACACTGGATAAAATTAGAGAGAATTATTCTAGGCAAAGAGACTGCTTAGAAACTTCAATCGATGAAATCGAAGCTTCAATTGGACTTTTATACAATGTTTTAACATTTTATTAGTCTCTTAATCGTAACTCCTTAAATAAATTAAAAGTCAGTAATAGTCTGATTAAGTATTTGCTCAATTGATGGGTTGCGGCGCGGCGCTCACACGCGAGTCGGGACGTTCCAAAGGTGTACGCGAGCGCTGGAGGGATGACTTCCAGCATCTTAAAATAATTTAATAAATTAAAAGTTGTGAATACTTTGTTCATATTGATAATATAATTGACAAATTGATATCTTACAAGTTATTGTCCATTATTTTCACAAAAATGAAACAGAAGCAGTCTGATGCCGTAGTTGACATCTCTTATTTTGGCTGTATCTATGACTCATTTTTTCATTCTGAGATAATCAGTACAGTTACTTCTTTTGTGAGTTACAGATTTTAATGATATTTTTGTACAAGTTCTATACTTCTCTAATTTACTTTGGTGTATTTTGTCACATACTGCACCAAAATAAACAAGAAATTTTACTTACCATTCAGGGTACTGTACCGTTCCGTGTCATTGCAACAAATTCAGCTGGCCAGAGTGAACCTAGCGAGTCATCTGATACTGCGATTGCTGAAGCAAGATACCGTAAGTATTTCTGTACTTATTAAACACTGAGAAATATTCGTTTGTCAATAATATTACTTATGAAACTGACATCCCCCTAAAATCAAGACACCTCTGAATGATATCCGCATCAAAGCAGGCCAGATCTTTCACGTTGACATCGATTTTATTAGTGAACCTCCACCAGAAGTAATATGGTCTGTGGAAAATAAGCCACTCAAGACAGATGAAAGAACATACAATGTTACGGAACAGCTCTGGTCTGGATGAAGGATCTTTCCAAGTCAATGTATTAGGTAAGAATTTACAACGCACGTAGTTATAATTTGAAAAGTGGAGTGAGATGAAATCTATTTTGAGACATTACAATAAAGTGTTACTGGTGGGAAATATAAATAGTTACAGGCTTTTTGAAGGAAGCCTGTTTGGGGATTGATCGGGGTTAGTAATGGCTGTTAAAGTGTTCGTAAGTGTATGGAGTCGTGCGTCCCATTAATTCCCTCTGCAGAGAACTCCTTGAAAGTCATACAGTGACAGGTCCAGGCTGAATGGGGGATTGCCCAACACCTGGAGTACTTTAGTATTGATTTGTAATGTTTTTAAACTCATTTTAATATTAATAGCTGATTTTGACAAGTAGTTACTTACGACTATAGAATTTTGGTATATACGGTAATTGAGGAGCATTATGTGTTAGTTTTGGTATGTATCTGATTGGTTGAACTGTGTAACACTAATTCTTTGTATGATCTGAAGGAAAGTGATGAATATCAGTTCAGAGTGACAGCATTTTGAATGAACAAGCCATGCATGGACCTAGGAGGTGTTAGTTATAATTTACTGATCGGAAACCATTGCAACAGACAATTTAAAATTGGATAACATTGATATTGATTTATTTTCTCTATGTGTGTGACCTGCCTTACAGTTTGTTTTGCCATCTTTAAAACCTCTGAGCTGACACATGCTTTAAGATGTGAGGTTTTCACGTCAGTAAAAGCGTAAAAACCAAAAAAAAAAAATTTGAAAATTAGGGAAAAAATTTTTAAAGTGAAATTTTTCGATTTTTTTGGTTTTGTGCGCTTTTTTGACAATTTCAAGCATTTTTTTTATTTTTTGACTTCTTGAATTTGTTTTCTTACTGTGTGTATTTCTGTGTTTTGTAAGTTAATAGTCATTTGCCATGAATATTTGATGCTATAAGACTTGTGTAATAAGGTTTGAGCATCATAATATTGGGGTTTAATGGCTAATGTGGAAGGTTATTAAGACAACCAACACACAGCTATATTACAATATGTGAGGTATTGCAGGTAGCATTTCAAACGGCAGTGCAATGGAGCGTGCTTCGACGTAGATCTACTTCAGATCCGTAGTCGGTAGATGGCAGCAGAGTTTGTTACAGTACGCAAAGAATGATAATTGTATATCCCTCATTCTCCCGCGATGGCGGGATGTGTTCGCTGCTTTTCAGATGTTGCCATCCCTGCGTACGAGATAATGGCGTAACTGTTGTGTGTCCACTGCATTTCTTCTGTCATATATTGCGAGGACGTGCAAGTTAATGTTTTGTTATTTGAGCGTTTGTTGAATTTATGTGTGTTATCTTTCCCTTGTGTGGAGGACGTAAAGTAAGAACAATTTCGAACATGTCATTTCATGCAATTTATATAAACTTCATGACATTATACATGACTTCTGCTTTGAAGTGACTCAGAATAAATAACAGGATTTTGTGATCACAGTGATGAGTATTTAACTCATAAGAATAATCAAATTTATGATCAGCTGAACAAGTTTCTGTTTCTGAAGGAAGAGGCTGTATTACAGAGAGAAGAATGTTGGTGATTTCTATCCAAGACCCTTATAAATTAATTATTATAGCTGTGAATTTTATAACTGAATAGTAAGACAAAAGCAGAAAATAGATTGGAGTCTATATAAATTTTATTCAGGCTGTTTGCGACGTATTTCCATTAACAAAACATATTAATTTGTTTTCATGTACTTGGATTAGTAAGCTCACATCTTGGTAGCCTTTCGATATCACTGCTGTTGAGACACCTCCAGTTCAGTTTTAGTGTCTAATTACCAAAGTTCCCCTGTCATTATCGTATGATTCTGACTGACAGTTGATACCGCATAAGTCCATAGAAGAGAAAAAATTTTCCTCTTAAAGTTTATTGCTACTCTCATAGTGAGATTTTTCAATGTCACATGTGTAGCCAGTCATGTCATTAAGTTTATAAATCTTTATAACAAAACATTCATGTTTCTTAGGAATGTATCACACAAAGAACTGTGTAAATTTATACCAATTTTTCAATTTATTAACATTATTTTCACTACAATTAAGAACCAGCAACAACTGTTTGTTGTTCTTTATTTACATAAGTTCTGATGTTGACATTTTGACTGCTGACTACAAAAATTCCTGACTGACATAAAAATTAACCACATTGTACTTCGGCACTGTCTAGCGGACATACTTGTGAAGCATGTGTCATATGCAGCACATTACATGTTTCCCAGTGATGCTTCTTCATATAAGAAATTACTAGTTTCTCATTTCAGTGCCCACGATTGCTGCAGTAACTTTATTATTGGAACTTATTGAACTGGCATCATAATTCTGTTATATGTACAGCTTTTTTGTTTCTCCTTATGTTTGTGTTTCACAGGAAGTGATCTGTTTTGCAGAGCAGTGAAGGCAACTGCGTTCAGAATGTTGTAAGGAAGTTCACACATCTAAATGCCAAATGGAGTGATGTAACAGATGGAAGCTGCAATAAGTTTAAGATCCTTAAAGAAGCTTCACAAGAATATGGTGAATTTAGAGGTAAGTGTAGAAATTGCTGTTGTAAGTGATTGTGCATCGCTAACTCAGTGCGTGAGGGAATCAGCTGTTTCTTACAATCTAAGTTAATGTGGTCATTTTGTTTACTGAAATAGTTTGATTTAGAACTGTTATTCATTGTTTTTAAGAAATTATTGGAAATAAAAATAACATGCTTCTTGTTTCTGTGCCAGATTTTAGTTACATATTTTTTTCTGTAAGATTTGAGGTTTTCACGGCAGGAAGTATGAAGACTTCTTCAAATATTTTCAGTATTGGAAATAGTTGAAGGTTCCAAATTTTGAAATGTAGATGTGTCGCAATATCTGTAACATTATGGGCAACCTGAAAGCTACAGAAAAATTAATTCTCACCTAATGTTTCAGTACTTTCCTCCTAAGTATTCCTGTGTTCTTGTGTTTGGTTTTCAAATGAAAATCTTGTACTTATCTATTGTTTATCAAACGACTAACTTTTCATATGTGTTTGTCTCCACCTGAAACCATAACTGATATAACCTCTGTGCATTTGCACATGTGTGGAGGGGTAGTTGGAAGATATCCTAATAACTCTGCTGTAATAAAGTAGTCACTTGTGCCCTTTGGTAGTGGAATGATTAGCATAGTAAGCTGTTGAGGAACCTTTGATTTTCATTATAAAGAACCATCTCATAAAGCCTACTTTTCTGTTTTCTTTATGTAGCCGTGCAGTGATTTGCAGATGGCTCTCACCTACACATTTTTGAACAGTAAAATCAATTGTATTCAAAACCCCCTGCTTCTGATGCTGACTCTGGAAACTGAAATCATTTTACGAGGGCAATTGAAAAATTAACCTCCGATCGAGTTTAGGGGAGGGACAGTTGTCCATATTTCTGTGTTTGTAGAGCAGCATTTAGATAGATGAGAAAGGGAAGCTTTAATGAATTGGTCAGCTTTAAATTATGCCCCTTATGACTTTACATATTCTGACAAATTCTATTATAATCGCATGGCTCTGAATTTATTCCAGATGATTGAAAATGAAATTTCTTTAAGATTTTTTTTGTGGGAATGTGAATGTGGATAGTATGGTAAATGTTTGAACACTGTTATTTGTTTTTTCGGACAGGAATAAGTTGGCAAAAGTAACACTGTCCTCTCGTCTTGCCAAAGATTTGGCCTGTTTCTATGAATGTGTTACTGTAAAGGATCTAAAATTTGAATTTTATAATCGTTGGTTTTCGAAGGTGTTTCGTCTCATCACGAATAACATCAACATTATGGATTAAGTTTTGGCCTGCCCCATGCACAGGGATTAAAGTTATTCTGTATATTTTTTTCAGGCATTCCTGGATTGTTGTACTCTTCGGTTTATGTTGATAAAGTGGCTTTGGAATTCTGTTCTCATGCATATTTTCATAGTTTTCATGTTGTCCTCATATTTATTATTGGTTCTTCTGTATTATCTTTGTTACATTTAAGATCCAGCATTCTGTATCCTGCAGTTGCTGTGATGAATCACATTCCTATTGTTTCATTAATAGCCAGTGTCACGAGATGTGACAAGTTAAATTTCCATACTGAAATTTTATCTCAGTACTTATTGGCTATTTGATGCTGTTCTGTCTGGAAGTAACCTTTCAAACCTGTTACAGCAAATACCGAGCTTCTGTAATTTCATAAGTTGCTGTGGAATTTTGAAAAACCTAGTCTATGATTGTCCCCTTTATTTCATTGATGTCATCGAAACCTTTTCGCTTTGAATTCTAAATTGAGTTTTTGGAAGAACGAAAAGTCGCGCAATACTAGATGCGGAGGAATATGTTAAGAAATGCACAGCAGCCGGAAATGGTTGTCAGAAATTTCTGAACAAACAGCAGAGTGAAGAAAGGAATCACAAAATTTTATTTAGAAAAACTTATATATGAAATAAACTCCCAATACAGATTTCTGTTTACATCAAAAGAGGAGGACATTCTACGTGCTCCTTGCATTTGAGTTAACTCGTCTGGCCTTTTCTATGATTCATCATACTAGACCTGTTAATTTTGAAGATTTGTTTTGGGGTTACCCATGAACCATTGTTTTATCACTGGAAAGGAAATAAGGTTCTTTCTGAAGTTTTCCAGGAGTTTCGACATATCGACTTGACTCTACTTCTGCTTGTAAGTCAGCAGATGAGACACAAATTTTGCAGCAGTATGTCGGTTCTTAAGATTTTGTATCAGAATGAGAATCCATCCTTATTAACTTACATTTGGTGAGATGTCTGATTTATTTGTAAACAAGTCCCCTAATTTGTATAACTTTTTATCTGCTTTACTGTTGGACTGTAAAATTTCAGTATCTTCGATGAAAGTCATTTTATTTTTTTGAAATTTTGAAACAACTTACCTATTTGAGGTCTGCTAATTGTTTCTTCTATCAAAGATATTTCTGAAATGTTGCAGATGTCTATAGCAATATTGCTTATTTCATATGTTCTGCTAGTTTTTAAGAAATGTAAATTGCAAGTACGACACATGACCTTACATCGAGATTCATAACCTCTAAATGATACAACCTGCGATTTTAAAATTATGGAGAATGATTTAACAGATTGTACTGTGTTATCATCCGTAACAGAGGAACTTTGTACTGACAGAACTGTTTATATATGTGTACTTTTATATTAACAGTTTTATAATGGATGTTTCTGTTGAAATTAGAAAAACGTATCAGCATTTTGATGTTGTGATCTTTTTGTTTCTGGTGTCACTGGGCTTCCATTGACATCTTCAATGAATTGTTTTGGAAGACACACATTTCTTCATCAGTCAGATTCCTTCAACAAACTTACTGAAAAGTCTGGTTATGTTTCTTCGCTCATCCTAATTTTACCGTAATATTGCTGAGATGCTTTGCAGCCTCCATCATCTGGGTGATGAGTAAGTCAGATGATAACTGGATCTTGGTGACTGATGCACAGATGCTGAATCATTTCACATTTTTCAGTATATGCATACTCACTATGTTTCCACTCAGTGTGCATAAATGTTACGTGTGTTATTTAATAGTAAGATATTGTTTAATTACCAGGTGACTTTACGTCATGTTGTAAGTCAGGCAAGAGTTTATAGTTTATTTTCAGCTATCATCTGTTTTTGTTTTTTTGAAATTTCTGTAATTGAATAAAATATGAGAATTTTCCGTAATCAGCTTTGGTTGCCCAAGAAATGGATTGGTTGGACAAACTAGAGAAGCGATTAGGGAAATCACTTAGTCAGATGACCAGACATAAGATGGCTGTCTTCTGTGGTCTGGTATAAGTTTACCAGTGATCATTGTCTTTGGATTTGTCACTGTGGAAACCTCAAATGTTACATATTCAGTGAATTTGAAATTTATCTTCTGAGGATAATGCATGTAGATTATTTACTGTGAAGATGATGAGTGCAGGCATTAACACATTTTTTTCCCTCGTAACTGAATGAATAGGAGTAGGGTAGTTTTGAGGGGATAGTCTACTTTAGGGCAGTTTTCTTGCATTTATGTGAAAATACTAAGGAGACCCCACAAAAATCCTCGGTCAGAATAACTGAGTTTGAAACCTTTGAGAAGACTCCATATCTGCAGGCTATGTAGCAGTTACGTTCTGAACTGGCTTTAATTTTTTTTCACATCTCTTGTTGAAATTTATGGATCAGAGTGAGTTCTGAGGAAATGGTCTTTCAGGATAGCTTGCAAGGTTATCATTTTTATTTCAGTCTTCTGCACGTCTCCTTGATGAGTAAACACATTAAAGAACAAACAATTTATATGGAGTTGTGTTTGAAGATTATGGAATTCCTGCAAATGATCGGTCTTTTGGCTTATATCCTAAAAAGTGTCATTCCTGGATCGCTTTCGAAGTCACCATAGCTACATTTATGTTTTGTGAAAGTAAATGACTTAGCAATTCTTTTGAAGGACCTTGAAAACTACATTCGAAATCATCCAGAAGCTCGTCTGGCCAAGATCCAGGATATTGGACGTCATTTTGTGGATGATGGCATCATGTCACAGACAGTGAAATCAGATGTGGAGGCTATTACATCAAGGTGGAGTCATCTGAGTCAGCAGGTAGAAATAGGGAATTCATTACTTGCTTCTTAAGTCAGCATGATGAGATGAAAGTCTGATAATGTGTAATAATGTGATTGCTCCGTATTAATCTGCTTACCTGTTTGTTTTGACTATTGTACTTTTAAGTTGCCCTCAGTGGACTTGTGGTTAGCGTTTTCGCCACTGGACCCAAGGTTCACGGGTTCAAACCCAGCCGAGGTCGGTGGGCTTTTAAGGATGATGAAACTTCCTTCAGAGGGGAAGTAAAGCCGGCGGTCTCATGTCGTTGTTTTATGGCATGTAAAAGAACCTTATGAGCATGAACAAGATGTTTTGTAAGCAAAATTCAGTGGCCATTTCTCACCCGTATCTCTGTTTTTGGAGTTGCAGCCATTTTTACTGTGGTCTGCACATTGAAAAAAGCAATTTCGGTCATGGCACTGTCCTTTCATGTCTAGTTTCCAAGCAACAGGAATCACCATCACCAGCACTGAAATTCAGGACTGAGTTTTTGACTTTTCTAAAATATCTTCTTGGTTTCCAGGAAGAAGCACTTCAAATTTCATATGAATTAGAATATATTTTTTTTGAACTGTAAGCAAACACACACACAACTCCGAAATTGAAATTAAGATTACCAACCCTATGAAGGTTATTTTTACCAAAAGATCACATGGGGATGATGTCTTGTCAGTGACATCTGAATGTAAGCTAGATGAAACACGCAATGTTGCCACAACAAATAATACTTCATTCATTGTTTGTAGTTGCGTGATTTTTGTTGTTTTGGAAGTTTGAATACTGTAAATGACCTACGTCGTATGTTTACAGAAACTGACATGTATTGAAGTTACGGTTAGTTGAAAGTTGAGGAACGAAATAGAGAACATCTAATTTTGAAGAGTGTCTCTGATGAAGTAATCTCATTTGACAGTGAAATTGAACCAGCTTGATGTGGCAGTATGGCAGCTGGTAATAAGAATAATGCAATTAAAATCTAAAATAAAATTTGGCCAATACCATGACGTCCATTGAATTCTGTTGGTGTCCATCATTTTGTTGAAGGTCTCGGTTACTGGAAGATATAAGCGTTGATCTGTGTGAACAAATGTTCCTAAGCTTTAAGGGTTGAGTGTCCCATTAATTTGTGTGTGTGTGGTTGGTTGAATAGGACTATATGGTCCTGTTGTGTCGTGATATTGTTATAATGTCTGTATATTCAGACAAATAGCACTGTGTATGTCCAAAATGCTTCTAAGGCTTAACAGTACGTCGAAGATTAATTTTTAACCTAATCATCCACTTTAAGGAAAGGATTCTCTAACTAAGATTCACTTGAAATTTTCAAACAATTTGGAATAATTAAAAGGAATTTTGTTTTCCTGCAGAATGTCAAAATCAGACAAAACAGTCTAAAGGCAGTTTAAAATGCCCCTGTTTATATCATTATGACTCTGTGTATATATTTGAGGGAATGAAGTTCAGACTTCAGCTCTACTTAAAATACCCACGAGTTTATGAGATTGTCATTTTTTATTGGGAAGAAATTGAACTCTTTATATATCATAAAAGCAAGCTGTATCATACTGCAGTACTGTGGGATGTGCTATAGTTTACTACTCTTTCCAGGCAGGTGATACAATACCTTGCTCTGCTAATCCCATTGATACTCTTCAGTCAAATCACCCCTACCCCTGTCTAAATGTCTCCCCCCCCTTACAAGGGTCCTGCAGCATACGTATTTGGTCCAAATATTGAACAAAAAAATCTGAGAATGCTCTTTGCTGTTACAAGGATCTCTATGAAACAGAAATAATAAGATAGAATATTTCATTCTGTAGCTTCTCAGTTGGTACCTCAGCAATCGACTTGTACCCACAAGTGAATCGTCATATATTGATGTCAAATGCCACCATTTAAATTTATTTTTAAAACATTTTAAACAGTAGTTTGTGGGGCCTTAAACCCAGTTTAAAATTACAGGTGACATTTCACTGTGTTTTTCTTCTTGTACTGTCTGAGGAGCAGTGGGTTAAAGAATAACAATTTTGTTGTTTATATAATTTGTTTTAATTAGTATCAAATTAGCAGTGTTCATTTTATTAAATGTGTGTGTACTACATATTTACTTGTAGGTTTTATTTAGTATGTGAATGTATCACGTTACCATATCGATAATAATTTTTCTCTAAATGAGTATGAAATTAATTTTTACATATGTAGCAATAAAAAAGGAATATCTGCCTTTAAAAATTGATGAATGAATGTATTAACTGTAATTAATAGGAAAAATTTATACCGCTATATGTGGCTGACATCCTGAAATTGGTTACAGGTGTCAAGACGGGTTTTCTCATCATTCCAACGAAATATGCCACAGTTGCTTTGTTTTACTCTCTTTCCAGTTCGCCATAGTCTCAGGATTCAAATCTGATACCCTAACTTTTCAGTTTTCATTATTTTCCTCAGTTCCTCTGGGTATTGCTGTATTTACAATTTATAATTTACAATGTTCCTGCCAGTTTATGATAAGTGTTCCTCGAAAATGACAAAGCATTCTTAAAGTAACAGAGGAATAAATATGGTTACTTTTTTCTTTCATGATCGGAAGGAATGGTCTCAGTATTCACTAGTCTGAGTAAGAAAGCTTTTATTTATATTTGTTTTTGTGCGAGTTTTTTTAATTGTCAGTGACATTGCAGCAAAAGTAGTAGTTGTAATTATAACTGTTCACCAGTACCAAACATTTTTGTCCCTCTACTGAAGCTGTTAAACTGCGAGATTGTGAACAACGTGGACCACCAGTAAGAGTTTTACTAATTGCTAAATTCTGTCCTGTAATTTGTGTTGATGAATTAATTATATTTAGTCTTTCAGACTCCAACACAGCAACCTTTAAACTTTGTAAGAGAAATTACATTAAACTAGATTTATAGATACGGGGTAGCTCAGTCAGTATAGTGATTGGCTATGGACTAGACCAGTGGTATTCAACCTGGGGTACACCAAGACATCTCAGGGGATACGTGAAATTTAAAAAAAATATATTATTTTATGATAAACACTGAATAATCAGTAATGTAATTTATTTAATTTATTTTAGATGTAGATTATATACTACGTATAACTTGTATTATACACCAACAACTTTGGGGGTACAAAGTTGAAGAGAAATTATATCTGGGGGTACACGAAGACATCTTAGGGGGTACGTGAAATTTAAAAAAATATATTATTTTATGTCAAACACTGAATAATCAGTAATGTAATTCATTTAATTTATTTTAGATGTAGATTATATACTATGTATAACTTGTATTATACACCAACAACTTTGGGGGTACAAAGTTGAAGAGGAATTATATCTGGGGGGTACGCGAACAAAAAAGGTTGAATGCCACTGGACTAGACGACCGCAGTTTGATCCTCGATGGGGACAGAGGATGTTTCCTCTAGCCTCTGCATCTATACCAGCTCTGGGGCTCACCTGGCTTCCTTTACAGTGGGGTGGAGTGTGGCTGGGGCATGACACTAACCACTCACCCCCCACATAGTGTTGAGGTTAAGAATGAGTAGGAGCTATACCTCCTCTCCCCCGCAAGCACCTACGTGGTGTTTAATGGGACATCTTTACTTTCCTTTTTATATAATTCTTGTTTTAGCTTGGACCATTCTTGGATATCTGATTTTGGTTTGCACTTGGTTAACATCAGTATATGTTTGAATGTTGTCTGGAGATTGTTTCCTTCTTTGTCTTGCCTTTCATATTCATGGCATACTCAGATGATGGAGGCAGGAAGGACCTCTCGGTACAATCCAGAAGACAGCCATATTCATATTACTGTCATGAGAACCTTAACTCCAGTGTGGATTTTTTGTTGTTGTTGTTGTTGAAAATTTGGCCATTGTCTAAATTATAAAATCACAGTGTTTCAGAAGCTCAATTTTGTTTCTTTCTTCAGGACAGAAACCCTATCTATTAGGCTAGGTCAACCATGGGACCCTGCAGATAGAGCTTCTGCGCTTTTCGCCCCTTCTGCCTGAAGATGGAAGCAGAATCCAGTTTCTGAAATGTAATTTTATTATTTTATAATTTAGGCGAGGGACAAAGTCAAAAAAAATAATTTTACGCATTATAATGCACCATCATGAGAAACCTTCAGACTTCACAGTGTAGACAGTTTTAGTTTCCTAAATATACACTTCTTTATGAGTTTTGCATAAGGAGAGGTATAAACTGTTCAGTCCATCATTTGTACCAATATATATGAAATGTATTTGTGTAAATATGTTATAAGAGTTATATATTGATTTCCTGTGATATGTGCAGAGACTTATTGAAGAATTTGAAACCCAGGAAAGCACACTGAAGGAAATGAAAGAGCAGCTGCCAGACTCCAGGAATAAATGCTCCTCCTGCAGGTAAGCTGTGTTTACTATTGGTATTGATCTAGGTTGCCCCAGGCACTTGGATCATTACTGGACACATTGCGTTCTCTTGATCATGTTAGGGTCCTTCAAAGAACCACGACCACACCGATTGACTGAGACCCTCCTAATGTATGCTGGATCTAGAAGTGTAGAACTGAATATCACTAATCTTTGTCGAGCCAGTGCTGGTCATTGATGGAGTATATTTTAGGAGGATTCCTCCTGTTCACATCTTTTGCATGTGACAGTTTTTTGAGCATGCGCCAATATACATATAGGTGACACGTCAATGTTTAATGACCATTTCACAACCATTATGAACCTGCATTATTTCTCTCCGCGTCCAGTAGGTCCATAGATAGTTTGTCCAGAGGCATTTCAATGAGGAGCTTTGGCTGCCTCATTTGCAGCCACTCTATAACCATGAGCCTTCCAACACTTGGCGAGACTGAATAGCTGGTTTGGGACCAGGGAATAAACTTCTTGACCCCTGAAGATTTCTGTCTTCTGGGTTGTTGCGCTGTGTAGTCTGGTCGATGTTTACCAACGTTTCAGAGGTCATACTGCCTCCGTCATCAGAGTATGAAGATTTCTGTCTTCTGGGTTGTTGCGCTGTGTAGTCTGGTCGATGTTTACCAACGTTTCAGAGGTCATACTGCCTCCGTCATCAGAGTATGAAGATTTCTGTCTTCTGGGTTGTTGCGCTGTGTAGTCTGGCCGATGTTAACCAACGTTTCAGAGGTCATACTGCCTCCGTCATCAGAGTATGAAGATTTCCGTCTTCTGGGTTGTTGCGCTGTGTTGTCTGGTCGATGTTTACCAACGTTTCAGAGGTCATACTGCCTCGGTCATCAGGGCAATGAATGTGCCAGTTGGGTGAGTGGTGCTGTTTATAGGAGCTGGACCATGAATGGAGTATGACCTCTGAAAATAGTAAATGCCTACCTGACTACACAGTGCTACAACCCAGAAGATAACTATCTTCGTTCACACTGCCATTAGAACCTCAAATCCTACTAAGAAATTACTTAATATATCTCAGAGCAGTGCTTTGATTCAGATTAACTGTAAATTGGTATGCTGCACACTGACTACATCTTGTCTTAAATATGTCAGTATCATTAACAATTAGAATGTCTTGTCTTGTAGAATATTCCTGCCACCGGGTATAAACCCATTTGCAGTCAATAATAAATACATGATGAAACTCAATGGGCACAAATCCAGTATTTCAGTACAGCCCCTGCATTGTAACTTGCATACCCACAGTCAACGTCTTTACTACAGTGATAACCTGAAAGTTGATATTGTTAACCTCTACAGTTAGGCAACACTATGCAGAGTCAAACAACTAGTTTTGTATCAACCCTGATTATGGAGACTATATGAACATTTCCAAAATGTTGGTAAAAACTTGCTGTATGGGATCACAACCCAGAAGATCACAATTGGCATTGCCTTAAATAGCTTTTTCTTTGTCATTGTTCATATGGAATGAGCTGTGACTAGTTAAGGGCTGGACAACTGAAATTTTGTCCTCTAGCCTCTGCATCCAGACTCGTATCCAATGGGTACTGGGGTCCCTTCCTCGGAGTGTGGTGTGACTGGGTCGTGATGCTGACCACTCACCCTCATCTAGTGCTGAGGTCAAGAATTAGGAGCTATACCTCCACTTCCCACAAACAACCTACATGGCGTATAATGGGATGGCTTTACCTTTATTGTGCATGTGGAATGTTATTACCATGCAGTCTTTTCCTCATTTAACACTTCAGAGACAGGGAAATCAGTCTCCAGCATTTCACTGGAAGGAAGCAAAGAAGGCCCATATGTGTCTCTGCGTTGCTTAGTGAGCATTTTGTGGAGTGTCATTGATACCACGACAGAAGATCTTTTGTTTTTAGTGCCAAATAGACCTCTGCAACAGGAAACCTTTGTCTTGCCTTTTGGTGGTCTGATAAGGGATGGTTATTTTCATATGAAGAGAGAATGGCTTCCTGAAGAAACTCCACAGCTATTGCAATACCCTCCAGAATACCAGAGTGACCAAGAAACCGACTGTGGTTCCTCCCAATAGGAGGCCCATCAGGTGGTCTGTGAATTTCTGTAGTTCACCTACTCCTTGTGCTCTCCCTTGAGATTAAAGATGATATGCGTATGACATGATAAAGATGGTTCTGAGACACCATCCATTTATATCACATGGATTAAAATCTATTATTTCCTGCATTCTATTGCTGAGGAAGGTGAACCTTTCTCCTTGATTTAATATTTGTAAATTTTTGGATTCTGGGTATTCCAGTAGTGCTCTAGGATTGGTGACCAAACTTCTCTATGTTACTTGTTGTGATTAATAAGGCCATTTGCCTTTCCCTGCAGTAGTTAATTATGTCTGCCAACATAGACAGCAGCAGTTTGATTGAGTCACAGAGCAAGTATGCATAACACCCTTGCCATTGGTGTTGAGTCAGGTATATAAATGGATCTTCCTATAGAAGTACAGTAAATATCATGGCTGCTGTGTCAGAGATATACTTGTATGCTCTGCAGTCAATTCTTCACTGAGTTTATGAGTGCCCAGTTTGCTGTGATGCTAGTTAATCTGTAGGAAGGAGAGCCCCATTCTCAGATAACTAAGAAGGAGCCACCGACCCCCTTTGTCCATGCCTCTGAACAGCATAAATACCATCATTGTACACTCTCAAAGCTAGGTAAGTGGACCCCTTTTGGGGAACTTGTCTGTGCCTATCCTCAGACTTGAATTCTGCTGTCGTAATCTCATAAACGACCGCCACAGTGGTCTAGTGGTCAGAACACTAGCCTTGTAATCCTGGGGTCCCGGGTTCAATTCCCGGTGGTGCTCAGATTTATAACTTGTGTTGGGCAAGACCGTGGTCTAGGTATCACGAAGTTTTCCTCCGGGGGCTTCCCCGGTTTCTCCGTGGCATCCCAACAATTACTCTATTCACACACAGAAGAAGGCAATGGCAAACCACTTCTGGATCATCTGCCAAGAACGTATATGAACAGGTCCCAGTCCGAGAAAAGGATGGAAGGATCCTGTTCATATGGACCTGTCGTCAGACAGAACACTAATAATAATAATAAAAAAAATCTCATAAACATGGTAGCCATCTGCACTGGTTTCCCAGGGATCTATGCCACAAATTTTTCTGAGTTCTGAAATTGATCCAGTCTTCACAACTCTCAGTCTGACTCTCTCCCAGTGACTTATCCGTGAAATTACGCCTCAGAGCCATTCCTTAGCTCATTCAAGAACACACATAAGTGTGCTGCTGCTCAAGATAGGTAGGTGTCATGCCTTTCTCTTCAGGAAACACATCAGTTTCCCTCTCCGCACTCTACACCGTCGACCGTGAACTTCCACAGTGATGCCCATGTCCTGATGACCACCATACCTGAGCATAGCCGGTGGATCCATGGCTGCTGACAGCTGGATATCTCCGGCTTCCCTCTGCAATTTACTGACTTGAACAGCAGAGCCCCCATCATTGGTCCCAGGCTGAATCAGCAACAGAGTTTTTCAGTCGAGGCCCTCAACCTTCTTGAGGAAACCTTTCCTCTTTCTGCCCCTCTTATAATGCAAGCCAGCCTGATTATTCTTCTTGATGGTCAGGTTCGAGATACCTGTTTTAGCCTCACCCTCAGCCAGACCCTTCACCAGAGCTCCTAAGAGATTTTGCCACTTCTCTGCATGAGGAGAGGATAACCATGTTTACAAATTTGAGAACCCTGATAGGTTGTTATAATGGCATGCATTATTATGTTTTGCAGAAGTCCAGCTCGAGTTCCAGAGATTCCGATCCCTATCGAACTTAGAGCCCCGGCTTGCAAGAGCTTTGAAAGAACTGAGAGTCGTGGAGGAGGCAACTTGCCTGTTAGAACTTGCTTCTGATGATCCAGAAGGGATTGAAGGACAACTTAAGCGTTGCACGGTATGAAAACAGAAAATTGTGATACAGAGCACGAGCAGATCTATATTATTATGGACATAATTATCCAAGACACTCAGTGTGTTTGTTGAAATTCATAGAGAAGCGAGGGGGACATTAATTCAAGTACCGTAATAATTCAGAGCAAGAAGATGGCTGACCGTCTTCGGAGATGTTGCGAATGTGTAGACTGGTAGATATTGACCAGTGTTTCAGAGGAGCATGCTGCCTTCATTATCATACTTATTACACTGATGATGAAGGTAGCAAACTCATGTACGTATTGCGAGAACATAGAATCTCAACTCAGAGCAGTTTCCTTTCTTGTGATGAAAACTGCGGATAAGAACAGACACATTAGTGCTGTTCCATATCCTCATTGAGTTCTTTTTAACGTTTTGTGACTCGCTAATTTTTATAGTGAGATGTGGTTTGCGCCCCATCTCACTTTATTTCATTCATAGCAATAATTTGAGCTGCTTAATGCTAGACGAAGTTAGTACCACGACGTGTTGAAACGACAGAAGACTCGATTACTATCTCATCTTCTGATGCAATTGTACGCAGGCCACCACCATGTAAGATTAAATATTAAGATAAATTTAAAAGATACCTGAAAAAGTATAAACAATATTAATACGAGTATGTACACCCCATTTGATTTATTCAGAATTTAAGGTGCATACTTAAAAAAGTTTACCACACATATTCTAATAGTTTCACTATGTTTTAATATAATTTGTAATATACAGCTGACTTTCAAAACGCTGTGAAGTTGACTCAGCACAAATATGTTTCCAGTATATTTTTTAAACAGATTATTTTGAACCCAGATATAGTATAATGATTTTTATTTATAGTTACAGATGTAATTATCAGACATAATTTTTACTGAAGGGAGATTTAAGAGTATTTCCTTTGCTTCATCATAAAGCAGCATTTCGTAAAAAGAAGTTTCTACGGACACAAGCAAAGCTTTAAAATGCCAGCCCAGTTTTTAAAAATTTGAACATGTTTCATAATTATCACAGATACTTTGAAATGTAATCTGAGGACAGGAATGTTGGGTTGAATTCCCCTTTGTATCGTCACAGATAAAAACGTGAAAATTTTTAAAGCACTGTTAAATACTGCAATTTGTATTTTGAGTCTTCTGATTCCAAGTTGCACCAACATAACTGCTATAAATTGGCTCTGATTAATCAGAGTTCAATTGGAGAGGGCATCCACATGCACCGAAGAAACGTATCGATCAGTAACAAACAAACTTCGCCAAATAATCTTTATCAGATGAACAAGAAATTGCAGTAGGAATTCAAATTAAATTATAACCTATAATAACCTTACTTAAAGCAATTAATTGTAGCACATATGAACTAAAACAAGGAAGGTTAAAAGAATCAGGCCAATTGAGGAGGGCATTTAAACACAAATTACTTACCTTACGTACATTTATGCCAGGCGCTCTCGTCTAAAACTTCTTTGCAGATTATTATTATTATTATTATTTATTATTGACTGCAAATGGGTTTATACCCGGTGGCAGTGTCCTACAATAACATACAAAACAATGAGACAGAACAGAACAATGAGATACATCAACACAATGAGACAGAACAAAACAATAAACAAAAGGACACAACAAAAACAATAAGACACAATAAACAATGAGATACATCAACACAGAGACAGAACAAAACAATAAACAAAAGGACACAACAAAACAATATGACACCCAAACAATGGGATACATCAACACAATGAGACACAACAAAACAATAAACAAAGGACACAACAAAAACAATAAGACACAATAAACAATGAGATACATCAACACAGAGACAGAACAAAACAATAAACAAAAGGACACAACAAAAACAATATGACACACAAACAATGGGATACATCAACACAATGAGACACAACAAAATAATAAACAAAGGACACAACAAAAACCATAAGACACAACATACAATGAGATACATCAACAGAGACAGAACAAAACAATAAAAAAGGACACAACAAAAACAACACATCCCACTCAAAATCAACCAACTCATAAATTACAAAACCATCCAACCTCAAGTACTTAACTTAAAAAAAAGAACTTAATACCACCTAGACATAAGACAATAACTGTAATGTATTACAAACGTCATGAACTGATGCACTCACACAACAATACAATGAGACACAACAATACAACATACCACACTCAAAATAAAACATCTGACACACAATAAAAAAACACACATCCACTAATTAATCACAATACTTAAGAGTAGAATATAAAGTCCGCTCTCAGTACATGAAAATTTTATCCCAAAGAACTACAGCCCTTCATCACTTGGAGACTAAGACACTTCACTTCACTTATCACCATTTATTCCCAACTTAATAACCCTTAGCTTGTAACTACTTTTCTGACCCTCTTTCTAAAGGTGCCTAATTTACAGGGGAAAGACTCTAGCACGCCTGGAGGTAATTGGTTCCAGCTTCTTATGGTCCTATTTACAAAGGAATATTTGCCTACATCCGTTCTTTGTTTCCTAGTCCTAATTTTCCGAGTATGATCGTCCCTGCCCAGGTAGCATGGCTTTAATAATCTATCCTCTATCATTTTCCAAGCCCGGCCCCCCGTGTATGCTTTGAAAAGGGCGCACATTCGGGCTATCAATCTACGCTGTGCCAATGTTTCCCAACCAGATTCGTTCGTGAAATTAGCAAATTTAGCCGCTCTCTTCTGCACCCGATTTAGTGCTCTTACCTGTCCTTCCCTGTAAGGGTCCCAACACACAGCTCCATATTCAAGTATCGGTCTCACTAGCGACGTATAAGCTAAACGTTTCGTATTGTTATTTCCCTTTTTTAGTATACGCATTACGAAATGGAGAGCCTTCCATGCTTTAATTAGTGTATAATTCACATGATCTGCCCAGCTCAGATCACTGCGAATAAGTATTCCTAAGTACTTAAAGCTATTTGCCTCTGGAATTAATTGATCCCCAAAAAAGTAACTCAGCTTATCCTTCACCCTAGCTCTATTGAAGCTGACTGCTTTACTTTTACCTGGATTTATCTTCATTTCATTTTCTACCGCCCATTCCCATAATCTATTCATATCTGTCTGTAACTTATCAATGTCACTACTATCCATTATTTTCCTGTATACTATACAATCATCAGCGAAAAGCCGTATATTTGAATCAATGTTTTTCCAGCAAGCAAACACCGGTCAATGATCGACGATAGAAGACGGATTACCAACCACAGATCGTATATCAATTGCGAAGTGCTCATCCTGCCATCTATGATCAATGTAGAAACAACATAATGATGCAGAGATGCCGGTAGATGAACGAGGTATTTAAACAGAATCACCAAAGATAAAACTAAGGAAAGCTGTTCGTATAGTTGTGCATAAGAAGCATTTCTCACTCTTTTGTCACAGTGTTCACATGATTGAATGCTTTGTTGGGGGGGGGGGGGCAATAGTTTTTGGGTTTCGATTACTGCATGAAACATTACCGTAAAATGTGAACTGCCATGGAGCAAATGTTTGATGGATATGGTCCCACAAGTAAAGGAATAGGACTTCTTTCAAAAATGGCTTGCACTATATTAGTTTTATAATTACAATTTCTTAGACACCTGCAATCTATGTTCCTCCCTCAGAGAGAGAGACAACGGGCAAAATTATTGTTTTGTACATATTGATCTTTAGTCTCTCAGAAATCAGACGGGAAGTCGAAATATTTCGAACTGAAAATTGTCGAGCATTTCCAGAATATGGTCGCCTCCTGATTTCCTCATGAGTATCATTCCGATTTATTATTGTTGCTCCCAAATATTTAAAATTTGTCACGCTTTTAATGGAATGGAATCAAAGAGCAGGATAAAACCACATCTTACATATTTTTCATTTACACTGACTGTGAAAATGCTCCTGTACTGTCTATAACATAATCTTGTGTCATTTTGCCTCTCATTTATCATTCTGACATCAAAATAAAACAATAAAATATGCAGGTCTGTTATTTCTCCTACCCAATTTAGGGATTCCCCTGTTGTTCCGCTCTGTTCGTTTCTTTGAGCAACAGAAATGCCTGAAGGATTTCTAAATTGACTTCCACTGATGGAACAATCTGAATGACAATAAGAAAACAATTTCATAGATACACGTCATGTAACAGATATTAATAACCAGTAAAACTATTTTACCTCTGCACCTCTTACTGCTCTTATTTCAAATAATTCATTTAACGTACATACAGGAGGCAAATTTGTTATCTTCAGATCTAATACCAGGGCTAGGAAAAATCAGTTGAAAGATTTACTATAAATGAGAAAGTAAATCAAAATGTTTCTCATTTATGGTGGCATAGAAGAGAAATTTACTGTCATGTCGGTCAATCTCATCTTAATTTCCGCTTTGAAAATTCAATTTTGTTTTCCAAAATGCAAGATTGTGGTCTGTGTTTTCAGAGGAAGTGATCCTTGCTGAGGAAAGGGCCACAGAAGAGGGAAAAAATGCACTTGATTGAAGGTGAGTTCAAAACAAATGCACGTTACATTAGTTTTGGTTTTGTAATTATGAAAAAATAAATATTGTAGATGGGTGATTTTCTTTCCAAACACTTCGCAACAACAAAAAATTGTTTGCGTATTAACAACTGCATTATTATCCTGAGTATCTTAGGTTCTCCTTACTTCCACAAATTGTATATCTTATATGTCAACAGAGCTCTTCAGCATCATAATTGTCACACTTGCTTATATGTTTTATAATCACAAAGTAACGTGCGTGTTACACCTTGTGACCGCGCGTTCTGGGTTCGAGTCCCGGTGAGGCACAAATAAAAATAAATTGGAAACAAGTAATAAAGATTTACGAGTTTCACTTGTTACGACTGTAAAGGAAAGAATTATCGCACCGTGTGACCCCCAAAATTCTTGCAGGGGGCACCCGCCGGCTAAAGGTTTTTTTTAATGGTCCACGTGAGCTAGGGCATCATTACTGCCCAAATACATCATTTTTTGTGAAAGTTAAGGGGGAAGTCCTATGACTAAAGGACAGGAAAGTTTTCTTGTGAGGACACTCTTTTCTGGAATTCAGAGGAAGCAACATCCTAAATTGTTTTGTAGCTCGATTCGGCCAGTGGATGTGAATCGTAAAAGAAATAAATTGTGCTTGCAAAAAACTACGCACTTCAGTCTCGAAGCCATTACCGAAACCTTCAGCTTATACACCTCCATGTAATATTCCCTGAGAAAAGTTCCATGCCTACATGAGCAGAAATCCCGAATTACATCACATACGACAAGGATCGACAAGACTGCAACCGAGCCGGGCAACTCCAACAGCAGACGGGAGTGGGACGGTTACAACCTGTTATACGAAACAAGCTTGATTCTTATTTTGACTGACAAATTTTAAGTTTGTCATCTTACTTAAGTATTTGGGTTTGAGTTAAAACAAATTGGACCTGTGCACATATCTAATTATCACTTTAATATCAGTTTGTTTACATTTTGAATATGTTCCTTATAAATATTGTATGACGTGATCTGAAAACCATTTCTCTTTTAATAAGACCAGTGAAAGTATACATTTGTTACGATATATTGCATTTGTTTCACCATCGACAATTATATCGAAGTTACAGAACGTTACTCCACAAGAAAATATGATGTGTTTATTTCTGGTAGTTGTTTGAAGATGATACAGAATGAAATTTGAAAGGTTTCAACAAGTCAGATCTCTACCCCTTCTGCCATGTGCCATTGGCGTCAGTTCCTTTGTTACTCCAGAAGGGTTGGTGAAGTCTCTCAGGCTTACCCTGTTATATTCTTTTGGGGGGTATTCAAAGAAATGTGTCTACAATTTCACAGTTGTCATCAGAATTTACTGAAATGAAGGAACAGATATGTAGTATTTGTGCAGACATTTGAATATGTATCCTGTCACTAGAGGTGCCCACGTATGGGAACAATTTCAAATTTTCATGTTCCAGAAATTTAAATTAAAATTAGTATTTCTCAAGAGAATGGCATAGCAGGTGCAATTGGACTTTGTTATAGAGAACTTGCCAGATGAAATGAAATGCTACCATCAGGACTTTGCTCTCTTTGTCGAATCAAAATTGAGGTTAAGTCATTATTCTTTGTTTATTGTCATTAACATGTAATTTTCAGACTTTGCTTGCAGGACTGAATTTTGAACTTTTTCTCCCAGTGATTTAAAGCTGTTTTATATTTAAGTATATCAGGTGTGACAGATCATAAGATTCTACTGCATTTCTTGTCATTAAGAGTTAAACTCTTGTTACAGTATTGTAGTTTATTTATTAACTAAAATCTAAATTGCATTATAATAATTAAATCAATTTGAATTTTGGTTGATCTGAATACAGTATACGCTTACAGACACAAATTAGTGATCCGTAAACGTGGATTTAATCGTGTTTGTTCATTTTATAAATTTATACTTATCGCAGGTGCTGGGAACTCTTTGGTCACGAAATAGATATGACGAGTGAGTTTATTAAGAAATCGCTTGCAATGTCCGAGCGGAATGAGTATGGGATCCATGACTTACTTTTATACTACCTAAAACATGAGCTGTCAGATGAAGACAACGAAGGTTTGTAATTACACAGGCAATTTTACACGCGTATTCTTAAATCTACTGAATTTGAATCGCCGTGAATATGAGGAATAGACACATTGAAGGTAGGATTCAGCTCCACACGTAGCAGATGGATTTTAAGGGGAAAAAAAAATATAACTGGATTTAAGTTCTGCATGCTACCCTATAATTCCAGGCATTTACTTAAGACTACAGACACATTTGTTTATTCCTACCCATCAATTTCACACACAGAATCAACATAATTCGCTGGGACGATACGCTACAGACTTGTTTATAATTAATAATCTTCATTGATAGAAAGGGGATCTGGGGGTAGCTGAGTCAGTATAGACTTGATCCCCAACATGGACAAAGGGTTTTTCCTCCTCCGAGGGCTGCCTGCCCCTATCTAGTGTCGAGGTTAACGCCAAGTGCCTACATGGTGTGTAGTGGGGCATAAGAATGATAATAATACAAAAATAAAAGTTGCTTATTTAAACATGGACTTTCATGGTTTTTCTCCAAATTTTCTTTTTACTATCGATAATTATTTTCATAACTCATTCAATTAAATCAGTCGAAGCGGTATAATTTTTAGATAATATTTCCATAAAGACTAATTAATTACAGAATGTATTCTGGCCAGAGAACAATAATTTTGATTTGTTCATTAAATTTCTTCTATTCTACCTGAGCATTTGTGGGTATCTAAGGTTATGTTTGTCCCTAAAGTTTGGGACTGAAAAATGTAGTCCGACTGATATTACGCAGTGATGAGCCTGGCCACTATTAAAAAAATTGTTGCCTGCTCGCAGTAAGTCGAGAAAAGTTTGTAATAAATTCTGTGAAATATAAATTGTTTCGCACTAAGATATATTTCATATTCATGTAAGCAGTTTGATATACTTGATTACTTTTTATACTTGGATGAAGTATTTTAGATTATTTCTCTTATCACGGAAGCGTACCGTGCTTATTTTAAAGTGTTAATTATTTTAGTGAAATATATTAAGTTGTCAACACTCCTTAATGGAAATTGGAAAAGCGATGATTATAATAACAGAATTAAAATCCCTATGTAGACGACAGTATGATTGTTTATTGCACAGCTCGGATCATTGTAAACCCTCTCGGCTCTTGTATTCTTCCCTTTTCATTTGTATTTTAAGTTATTAGTCGTTCGCTCAGACATGAGCTGTGGATATGCACGTAAGGGAGGGTACTGACGCTGTCTCCTAGTGATAGTGGGGAACGGAGGAGAACACCTTTCTCTGTACTACTGAACACAAAAACATCAATGCAGACTGAATTACTTACAGCGGCTGAAGATATTTTACAAAGCTTCTATTCCACATAATTCCCCATCATCTTCTTCCTCCCTCTCCTCTCCCTCACTACTGCTACAACTGTTGGTATCACTGCCATCTTGTAAATTAACTGTAATTTGTTCCGAAATGTCGTCAAGAACAGGTTCCAACCGCAAGTAATTCTGTTCGCACTGACGGGATTTGTTGCACCTCGAGGTCCATTCTTCCTTTGTGATGCTACTAAACTTTTCCTCAGCTAGTTTCATAGCATCATCTAGACGGAAACTGACATTCTTTCTGGCGACATATTCTTTGACCAATCCCCATATCAGTTCAATCGGATTCAGATCTGGATGATATGGCGGCAAGCGAAGGGCAGAGTGGCCATGTTCAGACAGTAGAGCGTCAATTTTGAATGTTTTGAATCGTGGCTTACGCAGTTTAATTAGAGAATACAATTCGGGCTTACACATTCCGTCACTGAAAGGAATGCTACGATCTGAAAGCCAGTCGATCATAGCACTTTTTCGAGATGAAGAAGTTGGAGCCGGATTAAGTTGTACGTTATGGTAAGCTGCATTGTCCACTACCAATACCGAATTTGGTGGAAGGTTTGGAATTAACTTCGTTTTGAGCCATCTTTCATAGTTGTCAAAATTCATATCATGATGATAATCTCCAGATTTTGTCCCCGATTTAAACATTAACAAAGCATTTGGAATGAAGCCATTTTCATTGCCAGCGTGTACGATGATGACTCGCTGTCCTTTGGAGACGGGTGCAAGTAGACCTGCATTTGTACCATCACCCCAGGCATGTCCTTTCGTGTGTGAGGAGTGAATGTACGTTTCGTCCATGTAGATAATAGGTCGCCCCTCATTTCTGTAATGACTTATATTTCTCAAATAAGACAGTCTTGCTGCACGAATATCATCCTTTTCGATGAGAACTTTCCTATTACTTTCCGATTTCCTCCACCTGAAGCCTAAATTTTTAATTATTTTCCAAAGAGCCCACTTCCCGCCACTGAAGTTTATCTTTTTCTTAATTACTGCCAACAACGATTTTAAAGTAGGACGCTCGCCTTGTGTAGTGTGAAATTCGTTAATCGTTCTTCGAATTACGCAATTGTCAAAATCATCTACATCTGTTTTAATTTTCCTTCTTGGCCGTTTCTTGTGAGGTGTGCTGAATTCTTTTCCCACTCGTTTATTATGTTCGTACTCTTTCAGAATGCGTTTCAGAGTACTTATGGACACACCAGTAGCTTCAGAAACACGATTTTGTATTTGATTAACGTTAATCACATTGCCGCTGTCCGCTTCTTTCTTCATAAAACTGTAAACACTTATCACCATTTCTCTACTATGGCTGTGTATTACTTTACGTCCCCCTATTTTCTTTACACCTCTGCCCACGCTTTGCATTCTGTTCGTGCTGAGTAGAAACAGCGATGAATATGAAATGCCTATTAAAAATGGGTCAATGTTTTTGAAATGGAATTTACCACACGAAGTGAACTCGGTCGCTTCTGCCTTGTAACTGAGCTCTGAGTTCACCCCATCCACTGTTCGGGGTGGAAATGCACTGCACATCTCAAGGCCATAGCTCATGTCCCAGCAAACAGCCTATACATGTGTGTATCCCCTTTGATTATGATTTTGTTTTCATTGAAGAACTCGCAATCTGGTCGAAAACATTTCTTTGCCTCATTGCGAACTGTCCGTCCAGAAAAGCCATTCCTCTTTGTTTCACTGACGTCATCTTGTTTTACGTTTTACGGCGTCTGTGCACAAATTTCACTCTGAAGGCCTTGCCTTACTTTTCTTATATTTTTTTTCTTCAAAAAACGGGACTTGGGTTGTCTTCGTTGCAGACTGAATCAGTACAAAATCGCGTATTAAAATGTCCTGTGTTTCGCTTGTTCCAAGTGCCTTGCTGTGTTTCGTTAACTGATCGGGAATTTCAGTGACATTTAGCACCAGGGATTGAACGGGAAATGCAAGTAGACCGAAAATACGTGTAACATATTGACCAGTCGAGCGACTTTCATCTTCATGCGATTCTTTTGCAGAAGGAGACGCCGTCCGACGTGCAGCTTCACCTGGCGGCTATCCAGGGTGACGTACAGCTCTTGGGGCGCGTTCTGGACAGCGGCAAGGTGCACGTCGACAGCAGGGACAAGGTACGTATCGCTGTGCCAGGCGCGTCGCGTCGTACGTGCGAGTAGGATCAGAAAATGCCTTGCTATTTTCCAGTAGCTGATGAGCCTGTGTTGGCTCAAGCCCTCTGATGTTGTCTGAATTAAACTCGTTCATGTGCGTCACTGATCGCGAAGGTCGTAGTCCACACAACACCAGTTAAATTCTGGTCTGTGTCAAGGTCGCAGATCGCACAACAGAAGAACGGTCTAATTCTCTATTACGACGTAGAAATGTCTATTATAGTAAGGGCACGTGAACTGTGCTTGGTGCATTCGGTGGAAATGAACAAATGAAGGCAAAGGAAAGAGAATTAATTGTGGCTGAGCGCCACCTAATGAGTAAGTTTAGGAGGAATGGAGGTTGTAGCTACGCTTGGTGTGTGTTTTTACTCAGGATGGCATGACGCCCCTCATCCTCGCAGCTGCCAGTGGCCATGTGGACTGTGTGGTGGAACTGCTGGATCAGGGGGCTGACCCCAAGGCCAGGAGAGTAGTAAGTACCATAAAGGACCTGACTTGTGAATTGTCGGGTGGAATGTGACCATTCTTTTCTGCTGACCCCAAAGGTGTCCATTCTGCTGCAAGGATTTAGAGGACCTCTACAACAGAAGCAGAGCTAAGACTTGTTTTGGCCTGAGCATCAAGTCACTTGTGGACACACATGAATTTCTAAAATAATTTAAGTTCTGTTGGAAAGTTTTTTAAGTCGATGCAATTCAATATTCAGTGAAAATTTAAATATCGCACTGTATGTATGGTGACAATGTGCAGTGACCATGCATTAAGTAAAGAGTCCATTGATCTGAAAGAGCTGGAACTGTTTCAGAGAGTTATCATGTGCAAGATTTATCTCAGGGAGGTTATACATTTAATTATAAGAGGATGAAAGAAAATGTAATTGTGCATTTAGGTTGACAGTCTATCTGCACAACTATTCTTGATTATAGTTTCAATGCTTTTTAAGAATCCACCAGATGTTTCGACCTTAGTTTGTCATCTTCACTCGGTTCTCTTTACGTGTTGGAAATTAATCGGTTTGACTACACATTTTCTGTTGTTGACTTCGTCATGTATTGGACTGGGTCTTAGGAAGCTTATGTCTTTTAGTAAAGTGGAATCTGTAGGTGTGGTTACCAGTGTTAAAGTTGTAGCTATATAATGTTGGATGTTCTAAAACTAATATTGATTCCTTTGTTTTATTAAGAGTTTTGTGATTTTTCTGGTCTGCTGTCCCATATAAGTAAATGTAGCTCATTTTTAGGCCTGTATGTTACCATCCTACGTAACCCCCCCAACCACCTAGCTCTTCCCCTCAACATCAACCAACCTCTTCAGTTAAGCCAAGTTTTCCACCGGTAACTACGCCCGCATAGTCCGCTCTTCTAAAAGAGGCAAGCTGTTTAAGACATACTCCATCACCTGGCGAAGTTAACAACAGAATAAATTAGCAGTAAAATCTAATAATTTTGAACACTTAAAGAGAACCACCTGAAGATGACCAGTGAAGGTAGAAGCATGCAGTGGATTCTAAGTAAACATTGAAACTATAATCATGAATCGTTGTGTAGACAAATTGTCAATCTGACGTTCAATACGCAATACGATGCATCCCCGAAACCTCGTGATTATGCCACTGCAAGATTTCTGTCGCCAATACATGAATAATAAAGATAATAAAGTGCACGAGGAACCTTTATGTTCCGAAATAGAACTTTTCAAAGAATTATCAATTGCCCTTTGGAGTTAGTGAATACATGCAAATTGTGAGACTACTGCTTTAGACATTGGGGTTCGATGCAGCTGCCTGAAGGCGTTTTGTTGTGCTCAGACAGGTACCACTGCACTGTTCTTTGCTGCTCAGGGTGGCTTCCTTGACATTGTTCAAATCCTGCTGGACAGAGGTGCGCCTGTGGATTCATCAAGTATGGTGAGTGCAGACGTAAAAAATAACCTTAATTTGAAATTCTGAAACTTGCTACACATCTCCATGCAGTATAGAACACTGTATTTACCTTTGTAGACTCTGTGATCCTCTCGCATTGTGCTTAGGCACAGGGATACATTTTCTTTTTTACTTTTTACAACAGCCATGTCACCTTCCAAGCTCTTTTCAGTACTATATAACGTTTGCAGCTGAGACAGTGTCATTAAATCAATTCAGAATCAAAGTCCCTTTTCTGCCTTACAAGTGGCTAGTTTCTTGGAGATTCCTACAGAATTATGTATGCACTTTTTTAAATTTATTCCAGTCTTTCCCTCAACCACTTACATTAAACTAACCCTATGACATAATTCTATGATTTTATGCTAATATATTCAGTCCCCACTTAATTTTATGTGTGCCCAAGTACTTCCGTCAGCACTCGGTTTTCATATCACTTCAAGAGGTTTATCTGTGCGCAGGACGGCGGAACTCCGCTGTTTGTGGCCTGCCAGTGTGGTCACATGGACGTGGTCAAGGAGCTTGTCGCTCGAGGAGCGAAAGTCAACAGTCACATGAAGGTACATGTTTCCAGCCCTTGCGCTGTTTGTGCAGATAATTATCTGTATCACCTGCCTAAAAAAACATATATGAACAGGTCCCAGTCCGAGAAAAGGATGGAAGGATCCTGTTCATAATATGTCGCCAACCTCCTGTAAAGGAGACGGTGTAATAAAGAAGAAGTCAGAATTTGGGTATCAGTGCAATGTTTTGTTCCTTCACATACACTGTACTTATTTGAGGTAAAAAGTAGTTTGTAAGATCCTAGAGTTCTTTGTTTCTGCTGCAGAATACTCCTCAACAGAAAACTGTCCTATACATAAGACTTGAAAGGGCTAAAATGAAATAAATTTGGTTGAGTGTGTAAACACATCAGTATGTGGGGTTATTTGCCCCTGTCAAACAGCCACAAATGTGTGTTGATCTTCCAAAAGTAAAAATTAATTCCACATTTGACAGTCAAAAAATAATTTGATACTGCCTATCAAAATATAACTTGACTAATAGAGGCGCAGTTAAAACCTAGTCATAGTCTGCGTAAATGTAATTGTAGGAAGGGCCATAGACTGCATGGTCATAAGCTAACTTTTTTACTACGCTCATCTAATTTCTTAGCAGACATTGACTTTTAAAAGTCAGGCTGTTTTTTAAGCATGTCACTGGTATACCTAGATGGTGTACAGTAGACGTGGCACACATTGCATCATGTAAAATGGCTTTGTGATCACCATGTTGGGTTCTAATCCATAAAAACAATTTTAGTGTACTCTAGAATGATGACCGTATCTTCGGTCCATGGCCTCCTCAATTCTCCTCTTCCATTCGGTCCTCTGTTAGGTCTGTCTGTCCGAGGCTTTGATTGAGGTTTCGATTTTGAGATTTGTAATTTTATAAAACCCACATGTTAGGTTGGAATTCAAAATGAAAGTAGCTGTTAGGGAAGGTGCTACAAGACGATGCCGCTGTGATGATAAGAATGCTGTGTGTGTGCAAACAGGATCGTGCCACCCCATTGTTCATTGCATCGCAGAATGGCCATTTCAAAATACTTTTGTTGCTGCTGGCCCACGGAGCAGTTCCAGACTCAAGGCGCACGGATGGTGCCACTCCACTGTGGATTGCAGCGCAGATGGGACATGATCATGTGGTGAGGCAACTGCTCAAGGTTGGCGCTAGTGTTGATGCTTATCGCTATGTAAGTTTTTTGTAATTAAATTTAAGTTTTTGGTGCAGATGTTGAATGGCCCGCCAGATGCCAGTGCGATGATCTGACGGTGACAAACTATTGAACTAACAACAACGTGTTGTCGTGTCTCGTTAACCGCTGACCATGAATCGGTCTATTTAAGGGCAGGATGAGAATATGTAAGAACCTCTAGCGTCCTTGCTCTTTAAGAACATCGTTTTTAAGTTTCACTTTTGGATTTCAATAACATGACTTTGTTACCTTATATTTTAATATAATTAAATGAACAGAGCATACATTGACATTTTGATATGAGGTGGAATGCAGAGAAGCGTTTAGCAGAATTTAAATCCGTAAATGATCCATCACCATCTTCAACAGCCTGTATCTCTGTTTTTGTCCGGGACCATTAAGGGGAAGATGGTGGCCAGTCCGTACACTTAAAAATAGTAATTTGTTTTATTTCCACAGAATTAGAAATATGATGTGTTAAAGAAAGTTGTTTCTTTAGTCTTTTATATCTTTGGCGTTATTCTCACATTTGTGTGTTATGATAATGAAGTCACTCCAAAGAAAATATGCAAATTTCAATCTACTGATTTAGTTTAATTTGGTGATGCTGTTCAGAAGTTAATTTTCATACGAATTGAAGGATCTTGAAATGACTTTTCAAAAGTTGTGTTTATTCTTA
This sequence comes from Zootermopsis nevadensis, assembly GCF_977971745.1. Classification (NCBI taxonomy): domain Eukaryota; kingdom Metazoa; phylum Arthropoda; class Insecta; order Blattodea; family Termopsidae; genus Zootermopsis; species Zootermopsis nevadensis. The sequence goes on along the minus strand of NW_028259205.1, from coordinate 35,561 downwards.
ATCTGGGCTTTTCGTGAAACAAACTGTACTGGAATAATGAAAGTGCTTCTTTATTGCAACAGTATTAGGAATGTGTGTTTGTGTGTTTTTCCATTGAAGAATCTTCTATTAATCTGTACAGTACCAGGTTTTAAAATCCCTTTATCCCTTTTTGGCCTAACATAAATCCCAGTTGCACTATGCAGTGCATGTTATTTAATAAAACATATCTTTCTTAAGAACCCACTTAGAGCAATGAAATAAATTAGACATAGTTCAGGAGAATTTATGTCACCACTGGAAACCATTGCTCGAGCAATTATTCTGCAAGATTTCTTTCATTGTGAAGGAATATCACTGTATTTATATTTTCAGCTATCATTGGATTCTTATTTTGAAACATATTTTGATATTATTAATGTGTTTACCTTAAAATCTGAATGCATTGTGTAAACGTTTCTCTTCCCTCACAAGCAACTGGAGATATCTTTGTTCCTGCCATACATGCTCACAAAGATAGGTTAGACCAATTTTTCTCCCCCATACTGCCGTCTGCCATTTGAGGGTAAGTTTCTCTTGGTCCAGTTTCCGACACATAGAAACCCACAGTAAAGCAACACTGCCATTGCTTTGTGTTCCATGTGCTTTTGCTCCAGATGGGACAACTGGGATAATTTTGGATTTGGATTTTATTTCCTCTCATTGTATTCCCCTTCCATTTACGTCCCTATCTTCTGCTGCAAGGAAAAGTTGAACACTTTCTCTGATGCACAGATTTGAAGGGCTATAACTCGGATAGGAAGCATTTCTGGACCAATGTCTATATGACCTTCATTCATCCTTAGAATTAATGGAACAGGCTCCCAAAGTTTGGCCATATATTTCAGGACCATTCTGTATTTGCCTCCTCATGTCTCTTATTTGAAATATTTTAAATGTTTATACCTACATTTGAAACAGAGCTTTGCTCTGACATGTGGATATCTGCATGTGCTTTGCAGGATGGTGCCACAGCACTGTTCAAAGCCTCACACAAAGGACACTCCAGTGTTGTAGAAGAATTACTGAAGTACCAGCCATCTCTTGGACTTCTGCCTGTAAGTAGCAAAATAAACGTTGCTGAGGTTACGTGCACACAAAACATGTATATTAATAAGATATAACATCGGTGCTGTAGATTTGTATTCAGGAGGCATATGATTTCAATTTCAGTTGGACTGTCGGCTGTCCTATTGTTTTCATAATTTTCCTCAGTCTCTACAGGTGAAGATTGGGTATACACCTTCGCATAGGACATAATAATCTTTTTCCAAATCTTTACCAGTTATCATACATGATAATCGTTTTTTCATCTCATTTGGCATTATGTAGCTTGTGCATTGAAATAATGTCATTAAATTATTCATTAGTTATTCATTTCTTCTTCTTCTTCTTCTTCTTCTTCTTGGAACTACAGTTCAAAGTTGAACCTTGGCCTCTTCAATCTTTCACCCGAGGCTTAGCTTGAAGTTTCGAAACAAATCTTTGTTTTACGGATTGAGGTTGTCAGCCTCGCGTCCAACCCTCAACAATCCTGAGGGAGTGATGTTTTTCTGTCGGGGTTGTCTCCCTTAGCTGGCCGGTCCCAACTTGGACATGCACGCATTGGACTTTGTAGGAATGAATGGCATTTCCTAAGTTTTTAATGGTACATATCTGCCAGCAGGATATGTACCCTTGAGACAACATACTACCCCTTTGGCTATTCATTTAATGACCTCAATTCTTTGCTTATTTCTAGACTATGTAAACTTCTTGAGTTAGAGGGGGAACAGTTTAATTGTCACCTGCCCTTCTGTCGAGTACTGAATTGCACACAGACTGCATGAGGTCCATAAACCTGACTTCATGTGGTCCTGTTGCAAACAAGTTTTAATTCTGTGATAAACCGCCTGTAACCGAACCCTTACGATCACCAGAGATATTTGTTGTAAGAAGACAAACGCACTAAAATGTCACTTACTTTGTATCAGAATGGGGAAAGTGCTCTGCATGCAGCGGCCCTGTTTGGCCATGTTCCGATAGTGAAACGGCTGATATCTGCTGGAGCAGACCTGATGCTAAGAAATCAAGATGGAGTCACGCCGATGCAAGTTGCCCAAGAAGCCAAGCAGTATGCAGTTGTTGAGTACCTGTCCAGCTTATTGGTGGAACGAGTTAATGGGACACCCCATAAACCATCGTAGTTGGGTCTGACGTTGTGCTAAAGGTGGTGGGAATTCTTAAGTTAACAACATTCAGAATGCAAAATGCCAATATGAAGTCAGTAATGACCATTCATAGAATCGGTGTATGTTGTACTGACAAAGCTGCCACACTTCATATGGGAAAAACTGAATTACCAAACCACAGAATCAGAGACATTAGCATGTACGATGAGGCAATTAATTAGTGTCCAGTGAAATTAAGTTGGTCACAGTGATCGCACCGTCTGAGGCGTGGGCCTCGTGCTCTTGGACACTGGGATTTGTGGGTTCAAATCACACTCAAGGCACGGATGTTTGTCAGTGTCTTTCTGTGTTGTGATGTCCTGTGTGCAGGTAAAGGCCTTGTGACAGGCCGATCGCTTGTCCAAGGAGTCCTAGCAAATGTCTAACTCAGTGGTCCCCAACGCGGTGCCCCCGGGCACCATGGCTCCCACCAAGGGTTTTTTGGGTGCCCGCATTGCTACGGAAAGAGGTTATACTGAATAATGAAGGCCGTTCAACCATGAACATCATAAAATCAAAGCACAGATCTCGACTTACTGACGCCAATCTTGATGATTGTTTGTGAGTAGCAACATCATCCTACACTCCCAAATTTGAAAAACTGGCCAATCAAATGCAGCGCCAAACATCACACTAACTTCCCACTTGAGTAATAATAATAATAATTGTACTTATAAAAGTACGTATTTTTGTTTGCATGGTTTCTTGTATCATTAAACGTGTTGTTTTGTGTATTATTTGGTGTCCATATCTTATTTGTCCAGAGAAAGGAAAATTTGGCTTTGTTAATTGGTTGGTGCCCGCCACGATCTCATAAACTCTCAAATGTGCCCTTAGGCACAAAAAGGTTGGGAACCACTGGTCTAACTGATTACTGAAACCTTTTAAAAATAGAGGCCTTATGCCTCACATAGGAGTGAAAAGGGGAAAAAGAAGAAATTAATTAAAGTTGGAATGAGAGGATGGACTAATGCAATGTGAACACAACACAGCATGAGAAGGGAATTTTGCTTACCAAGTAATGTCATGGATAAACACCAGTTCTTCAAAGTGATGCAGGAGGAGTCTGGCAGTCTTTGTGTGTTGGTTAATTTGGAAAAGTCAGTGAGTCATGTTAGTTTGAAAGAAATATAAAGATATTTAATAAATAAAGGGTTTCCATGATAAAATTCACACTAATTTCAATGTGAAGTTGAAATGATGCTTGATTTAAAAATGAAATATGTTACAAAAACAGAAACTGTTTTGAGTGCCTGACTTCAGTGCACTACAGTTTTATCATGAAGTGTATATTTAGTAGGTGGACCAGGGACATTACAAGAACTCTTTGGGCCACCGGCATACTTGGAAAAGTGTTTTGTGTACTTGCCATTTTAATATAATATGCAAATGCAATATCAGAAAATGAATCTCATTTAAAATACTGTTACAATGTACTATGATGGATATATTTTGAAATACAAGTATAGATAATTTATTAATAAAGTGATCATTATTTATGTACATATTATGATAATACCATTGCTTTTAACAGAGCACAGGTCGCATATGTTGTCTCAGACTGTACAAATTCTATAATCATGTATATTGTGATTGTCATCTTGATTAGCAACACCAGTTTATTTCATTAAAATTATGGATTTATAAATATTAAGGACAGCAGTGTGGAAACAAAATGCAAAATATACAGTTTATAAAACTGAGGTTAGGTCAAATCTCATGGGGCCACATCGTTGGAAATTACAAAGGTAATGTGTCATACCACCACATTTTAAATGGAACCGGTAGTATCAATACCCCTATAAAGGCATTAAATAGCTGTTTTTTCTTTCTTTCACATTTTGACCTGAAATAATTATGAATGATATCATTAAAATCAATATTTTCAAAAATGTGATTTTCAGTTTACAAATCTTGTACATGTGCACAAATCTTGTAGAATTATTATATTAGTCTGTGGTTTTGGGGTAAATGCAGATGATTCATAAACAACAGAAAATAAATGAGGAAGTTTACGTATATGCTGTGTTTGTTTATAATGTCATTTCAAGTGTAGAATCTAAATTTTTGTGGCTTTCATGGTAACTTCTATTCAGTTTATTTGATATCTGGACAAGCAACCTATTTTGTGCTTTGATTTTCATTCCATGAGGTTCAACACAGGACATTTTTCATTGAAGTTTACCCAATCGTAACGGTTCAATATGCATTTCAGCAAGGGAATGCTGGATTGATTTGTTTAGACGAAATGTAAAGTGATTAAAACCAATGTCACGTCAGACTTTCACATGAGTAGAAAGTTTCTCAGCAGTTCCATTCAAAAGTACAATCACTTTACATTCATACACTTTCAAAAGTGGAGATGTTTCTTTGCATTATCATTTGTGTAGTTCGTAAATCTGAGCTTTCAGTGCTGACAAGAAGGTAATTGTATTCTGAGATATTGCACTGTTTAGTCCGGTAGAAATTGACTGACATTTCAGAAGCACAACTCTGAAACATCTGTCAATTTCTACCGGATCGCTGTATCCTAAAAGACCACCATTTTCAGGTTTCTTAAATTGATTTGTAGCTAACGTTATGTCTTAAGAAAGGGGCAGGAGAAGGAGGATAGGTAAAGGAACTTGGATGGTAAGTAGTGCTCCTGACTGACCGTCAGAATGTTGTTACAGACAGTAGTTTTACAATGAATGTGGATAGATGGCAGCAGAATTACATTATATCGTAGCTACATTCGTTGGCAACTTTTTAGGTAGTAGGATTTGAGGTTGTGTTATCGTTTTGTATGTTGGGCAGTCTGTGCGAAATATGTTAAGTGTGTTTGCATTTCATTTTATGATGATTCTATTAACTGCTTGCATATTGGTCAATGCAGAACATTGCTGTGAGGTTTGTAAATTTAGGCAAAACCCGGGTGCACTTTGAACAGGTTCACAGATGGAGTTAGTATGGCTGTGGGGATTATTCTGTGCGATTATTCGTAGTCCACCAGTGACGGTTGTGTGGTTTTAGAGACTAACAGTCTTTAATGTCAGCTCAGTGTGTTTAGTTGTGCTTGTGCCTGTAGAATTTAGGGATTGGGTATTTGTGAATTTCGGATCGTATTTTGTAGATTGGAATAGTCGAAAAAGCAGTTGGTTATATAAATCTTCATATTTTCTTATTCTGAGTAGCTATTTTCTTGCCTTTGTATACGCCATTAAGTAGGCCCAAGGCAAGAAGGGGTTGTAATTTAAATGGACAGTTTGCGCTGAGGATACTGTTCTTGATATAAACGCAAAGATAGCGATTATGTTTCGTCATCAGAATAAATAGCAAAAGAAAATACAAGTCCTTAGAAAATGTGGCCAAGTTCAGTAATAAATCAATACTTCGCGAAGAAATGGAGCGACAGTAACAAATCAGAATTTAATTCATGAAGAAATTAAGAGCAGAATAAATTTGGGTAAGACTTTCCACCATTCGGTTCAGATTCTTTTGCATTCCTACTGCTAGAAAACTTGAACATTTTATGGACATTTATTTTAGGCGTTTTTTACGACAGTTTTTAACTTTGTCTGTCACTTAGGTTAAAACATGGATTATGAGTGAGAATGGGATACTGATGAGAATGTTTGGAGCTAAGTGAAAAGAAATTGTTGGAGGAGGAGGAGGTAGTTGAGGTATGTATAATACATAACAGGGTTTTGCTAAATCTGAAGGGATGACTTGGAAGTCCTAGGCATAGATGGGAGAGTATTAAAATGGAAATTAAAGAAATAGGATGCAGGGTATTAATTGAATTCCTGTGACTCAGGATAGGGTGCATTTGTGGGCTTTTATGAAAACTAATGAACTTTTTACATTACAGAAAGTAGAATTTCTCCAGTAACTAAGCATCTTTTAGGTTCATGAGAAGAGCTCTGCTGGTTGTGATTAGTTAAATTACTTTTTATGTGTAAACCATACTACATTTTAAGAATTACAGATTGCAATAAAAGTTAAATTGTGTGAACTCTGCAGATTTTCAGTGGCTGTGATGGTTGTACGACAAGTTCGTGTTTCAGTGATTGTGTAATCTGCTTTATTAAGTGAGTGTGATAGGTTGTTACAAATGTTTAAACTTTATGCAGGGCTCAATTTGAACTAGTGAATTTTCTGCTGCATCAACAAGGAATACCATGTCTACAACAGCAGGAGATGAAGACTCAAGTGTTCGAGTGGCTGTCAGGTTGGTTCATCAGCTTTTTGTTAATTTTAATCTGGATTACATGGATGATGGATATTGGGTGTTGTGGTCCAGGTACTGTTGCAAATAATCAATGAATTCTGATCCATCTCTAGGAGATTGGTTCTGCAAAATTTAAGTACATCATGAAGATTACCTGTTCAGAGAACACCATTTGCCAGCATAAAGTTGTAGGACACCCAGAGTATTAGAATAGAATAGTATTTATTTACATTCCATTTATTCTTCATAGGCCTAAGCCAAGGATGTAGAATATGTCATAATACAAATACAATACAGCAGATTAAATACAAATTTTTAACAGCTGTTTACAAACATGTCTGATATAATACAGTATTATACTATAAAATAATTGTATCAATAAATCATCATGTATGTATGTAATAACTGACAATTGTTGTTTAAAGTAAATTCTTCTACTGTGTAGATACTGTAAGTGATACTTAGCCTAAATACTTTTATGTCACAATGTAAACTTTTTATGCTAGGAGGAAGATTATTGAATAATTTAATTCCAGTGTAGTAAACTCCTTTTTCATATTTGCTGAGGTTAGTTTTTGGCACATGAAGGTTATGTCTTGTATTTTCATTATGCACATCTGAGTTCGTTTGAAAAATTTCCGTGTTGTCCACAACAAATGATAATGAAAATAAGAATTTTCTGGCAAGTGGGAGAATATTAAACTTCTTAAATAATTCTCTACAAGAGACTCTCCTTTTAACATCTGTCATTATTGTAATGACTTTCTTTTGGACATGAAATACTTTTTTCTGTCTGGTGAATTTTCCCAGAATATTAATCCATATGACACAATGGAATGGAAGCAAATTAGATTAATTTTAAAGTTTATTTTTTCTATGATTGTTAAGAAGAGTTTGCTATGAGTTTATGACTCTTTATTACATTGTCATTTTTATTTATTGATGGGGTGTTCTGTTGAATATTTACTTTGTTCCCTTTTAACAATTTTCCAGGCCGATTTTACTTGATCATCAGACTCCGGTGCCTGTCTGTTGTAATGCATACATTTGGCGTCTTTAATGACGCCAGTTAAAATTTTGAAATATTTCCTGAAGTGGATTTTCCTTGTTATGTTGCTGCTAGATTTAGACTTTGTTTATGTTTACAAGATGTTCTGCTGCATTTTGTTATTCATTCATTATTATCAAACACCCTTTGTTCTGTTTTGGTGGGAAAACTTGTTTCATAAGTTCTTAAGATGTTCAGGAATGTGTTATATTTCAATCTGCATCATGTTTGCTTGATACTGATTCCCAATTTTCATTACTTAGACTGTTGTAAATTCTTTAATAGTGTTATTATTTATAAGTCTTATTTTGTATCCAATAATTGTGACCGTTGGAAATTGATTTTTATGTTTTTCATGACCAGAAGATGAACATCGTGATCATGTAGCCCATTTACCACTCATCCAACAGAAATATGATCTTTCCTGAAACTGTTTATAAAACATTATCATTATTAAGTGATGTTAGTAGGGAGTTCAGACAAATCTGTGGCAACTTTTCAGTAAGATAATCAATGTCTGTGTTCAACCTCAGAACTTAGTTCACACAAAACACTGTTTTTCAGGTACTGTAATTAAAAATAAATTATATGTAACAAGCAGTAAAACAAAAGTTCGCAGATGTAATTTCACACGTTTGCCAGTTTTGAACAAGAGAAAATGTCAGTAAATCAGAGAATATTACTTCCTCAAAGCAAAAAACACCTACTACCTGGTCTACATTTTATGTGGCTGCGGTCGTGCTTGCATTGCGTGGTCGGCTGGTGCTCCGTTGATATGGGTGGGCGGGTGTTGTGCCCGTTCTTCCGGTGGGTGACCGGCGAATCAGTTTCAGTGCCGCTAGTAACAGCGAACTACGAATATTTCTCGTCACTAATACATGCTATTACATTAATTATTCTTACTTTAAATCACAAAAGGTTCAAAGTGACTTACTTGTGCTTGCAGGCAAGCTTCACATCTCGTTAACATGTTTCGAAATACTCGACGAAGCTCTTCTTGGGAAATTGCCGAATATTTCCTTTAAGTGCTTCTGCAGTGTGCGAATTGTTTACATAAACTTTGTTCTTCAGCATGCCCCACAGGTAAAAATCACGAGTTTTTAAGTCTGGGGAACGCGGAGGCCACAGATCGATAACTTGTTCACCAAGCACTTCTCTTAATGCTGACATCGACCGATCAGCTGTGTGAGCTGTAGCATTGTCTTGCATGAAGAAACCGCAAGTAATTTCTTCATCGGTATTTTCTCGGAAAAAGGGTCTAACTATTAAATTTACATAACGTTCACAATTTATCCGCACACTGCAGAAACACTTAAAGAAAATATTCGACAATTTCCCAAGAAGAGCTTCGTCGAGTATTTCGAAACATGTTAACGAGATGTGAAGTTGCCTGCAAGCACAAGGAAGTCACTTTGAACATCTTTTGTGGTTTAAGGTAAAAACAATTAATGTTAGCCTGAATTAGGATGGTAATGTTTTAATACTAATGTGAAATTTATGTAGTACTTAGTGTTGGAAATAAATGTCTATAGTCTTAGGGAGCAAGCTGTAGCCTCATAGACGAAATATCATATCAGCTGAGTATGTTTAAGCTGACGACAGCATCCTTGTGAACTTGCCTTGCTCCATTCCAAGCCACGCTACCACATTAGTAGGACTATACCTAAATAAATCTATCCAAAATATAACGTTACATTAGCATTTTGGGTGCATAAGCGTATAATTTTTAAACACCTTCTTGGATTTTAGAACCCAGCTTTCAGTTTCATAGCTGTCCAAAATTGAAGGAAAAGATCGTATTTTCCACGCACAGCTCGACGACCCGCACGTCTTCGGAGCGGAAGTTGCAATGCCCCTCCGTCACGCCCAGCCATTCTCTCTCACTCTCGCCCTCATAGTTCCACCTCTTGGTTAATTGGCGCGTTGTCCGGTGGACAGGAAGTTCCGAGGCAAGAATTTCCATCTGATGTGCCAGAATCTTTGTTGCTCTCGTGCTCTCTTCTTCATGGTTGCTTCACTCAATCTTTTATTTCTAGTGATGTCCCATTAATCGTTTGTAGCGAAATGAACAACTTGTAGACCCAATGCGGTTAAAGTCAGCACGCCCTGTTCTTTGACAGCAGTCGTGATGTGCCGTCCCATTGATTTCAAGTGGGCCACCTGCCTCTTGTCACCACAGTCTCCAGCAGTTACAGAAGGGGGGAAAAAGAGTCTGTACCAACTTCATTCTCACCGTGATAGTTTACGGTCAAGATGGCGGCACTTTGGCCGAAAGCTGACTCTGCAGAGAAGCGGGAGGGCTGAGCCCGGCCCGCCGCTTCGCGGTGAAACAGAATGCCGTTCTGTGTGTCAAGGCGGCTTATTACGCCTCTTGAAATGTCAGCCACGCCTTGCTTGCACTACAGTTGATCTGTCTGACGACGAAATCGTTCAAAAACGCGGCGGACGTATGTTACTGGCACGTACAGCAGCACGAGCCATTTTTCTCCGCAAGGTTGTAAACACCAGGGTTTTCCCTGCCGTGACGTGTGGAGGGATTAGGCAGAATAATCGGGTGACATAAGCAAGCGATCGTGGGTCGTCCAGAACAGTAGTACAAGTCATTATTCGGTACAGAAATTAATTTTCCACCAGGTCAAACCGGTTCACATGTTTGGCATACACAGAAACACTTTTTGCCACGTAATGGAAACACCGTGCGCACACTTTCCTGAACAGTTAGTGTTTATGGACAATTGTCTGCAGTTCCAGTGCTTGTGCACGCCTTGGATGCAGTATCAGTCTGAAATATCGCGGTTTCCCAATAGCCTCATCGACACGCAACTCGACAGCTGTCAGATGCACGTGAGCAAATGGTCGGTCAGCGGCTTTCTCTCGGCCTTCGGTAATATTGCACCAATCATACGGACTTGCACGTGTTCACGGACGGATCTTCGCCATTTTAAGCGCTCGACCTGCGGAGAATTTCTACCGGCTGCAGTTTCTCTTTTGTCAGAAATACGATGTTGCATTGTTACAGGCCCTGAAGCCTTCTTGTGCAGATCGTCACGTGAGAACGCGGAGGGTAAAAGGTTGCGAGTGGGAGTGGGGGCAGTGCTCACAAACGAAAAGAGTATTTAATGGGAAAATAAACTTACGAATGAAGAAGGTAATTTTTTTTAAGAAAAGAAACTGGTATTTGCTACTGAGCCTCCTTCCTTTTCGTTTGCGGCAAGGTCATGCCTGCGCCTGCAGCCGTTGATTGCACGAAATGTAGAAGGTGCGTGATGTGGGGAGAGCGATTCATCCCGCTGTGTTTTGAGTAAAATGGAGCATTGCGACACGGCACGTCGGAATTCTGCTGCTGTCTTGCAGATGGATCCTGCTCTTATCTGGTGCTACGAACATTGCAATAAAATGTAAGACTTGAGGTTCTCACAGCGGTGAGTATGAAGATTTCTGTCTTCTGGGTTATTGCGCAATAACCCAGAAGACAGAAATCTTCATTGCAATAAAATGTTTTCGAAATTCCACCCGTAACTTTAAAGATGTTATTCAGCCGAGTAATTTTGTAAGAGGAACCATAACCACCGCGTACAACGAAGTATTCACGTTGTCTGTCCCTTGGAATTCTTGTGGGAGTTTGCGTTTGTTCCATCTGTTAAAGAAAAGTGTTTTTTTCTCTTTCGACCTTCACGTAATTGCACTCAGCTTGTGTACTTTAGAGTTTGCTTAGAAGCAATAAGACGTAGGCAAATCGAAGCCTCGGGTAAAACAGAAGATCTGCGATGCCGCGGCCACTCCGCTAGACCAAATAGTATTTCGTTTACCAGCAACCGTGAAGGTCGGCATCGTTGTTTCGGCATACGTAGTATTGGCGGGAGGTTAAGTGAAACTGTCTTCCCGTCTCTCAGTATTTGAACAGTATTTATTTAACTCGTGGTGCTTGGAATAGTCGAGGCCTGTCCGGAGGTAAAATCCAGGCATCATTTTTTCGGGTGTTGTGGAAAAACCACGCAGAAAGCCAGTCGCTAAAACAAGCAAGTCGTAGCCGGAATACCGACCATGCCGCCCAGGCAGCTGATGCGCCCCGTCCACACTCCGCGTTCTGCCGTAACGAAACAACTCAGCGCTGAGAATCGTGTGTGGGCGAGGCGGCGCGCAATTTTGGCGAACGCCTACAACGTCCTTCGCCGTTCGCTTAAAAACCGAACATCAGCTAATGTCGACAGCAACATCGCCCACATACGCGCATTCGCTGTTACGACACGTTCGTTGCGTTAAGGCAAGATGTAGAAATGTGGGCCGGGCTTAAGAACGGCTGTCGTGCCTTCTCCGCGACCGTGATGGTTGAAAATCGGCGAGGGAATCAGTTGATAAGCAGTTTTAATTTCTTATAGCGACTTGCAGAGCAGCGTCTCATAGAAGACGCACAGACCTTCCCTGTTACCTGAAGTATCAATGTCTTGTTCGTTGCTTCCTCGTCAGGTCACGCGTTGCCAAACGTTTCGCGAACAGGAGCAGACGATTTAGATGCGAATTAGTGTTCCAGAGTGAACACGTCATGTTTGTACCCACTGAGCTTTTCCAGCGGCTTACCAACATCGGTTGTCGTGAGCGGAGAGTCACGTGAGTCGTTTGCGAGGGGGTGGACCCGATTCTGATTTAATGTTTCTTAAATTCGCCGCCACTCAGAGCCACGAGCGAACCCGTTACCAGTACCACTTTTAATAAAGAAAGGTAAAATCTATTGCGTGTAAAGTTTTTAAAGATATTTAATAGGCCAATACGCTGCAAGGAGAAAACTGAATTAAATCTTTGACGCATCTGTCGTCCTCCTCAGTTTTATAAGAACGCGGAAGGATTGTTTTGCGAAGGCGAATACTCCGCAGTAGAAGGTCGAAGGCACCCGTTTCGAATCCCGGCCGAGGTGTTGGTTATTCTGAGAGTGCCGAGGTGTCTCTTCGGGGGGGGGGTGTCGTTATTATACTTTCAAATAGGGCGTACCATTCATGATCGTCTCATTCCAGTCGACCCATGCAGTGAAACAGCGTCGTTAAACATAGAGGTGCACCGTTAAGAATAAAAAGTGATATTTCAGTGACCGAATATTGACTCCAGTTGATTCTTAACCAATTTCCTTTTTCGCTATTTCACTTCCATGAAATACTGGAGCTTCACGTCGACCCAGAAATTAAAGAGGGAAACAAATTTCTGCACGCAGTTTCCGTCAGAAGTTAGTCGGGCGGAAGTGACAAGAGGAGTTGGCAATTCGTGCCTGCACAACAGCGGACTATTTGCTAGCGGGACAGTGTTTTTCTTTCTGCAACCTACGCTCTTTGGCCGCGTTTTTGTATTCTCATTTGTTGACGCTGTCGAAGGAAACGCGTACCTCGCCTACACGATGTTACCTTATGAGGTCACACGCGAGTTTCGAGATGCTAACTACGTCAAACCTTCACAGATGATTGTCTCAACACCGAGTTCTATGCGAAGCTGTTTCTAAAACGTCACCAGCCCAAGCAGAGGCTGCAGGGATGTGCTGTGTGGAATTAATTGTCGCTTCGTCTCATAATCCAATCTCTCTGCTCACCTTTTCTCCCCCCCCCACCTCTTTTATTTTTTCTTTCTGTTATTATCTTGTGTTCTTTGTACCTTGATCACCTCCATTGTCCACAGAACAGTGTGTAGAAATTTCTGATAACTTTTATATCACAAATGTGAATGATCTGGAACCGACGACAAACCATAGCACATGCCAGACGACACTGCTAATATCTTATTATTTATTTATTTAGTGTTCTGTCTGAGGACAGGTCCATATATACAGGATCCTTCCATCCTTTTCTCTTCTCGGACTGGGACCTGTTCATATACGTTCTTGGCAGATGATCCAGAAGTGGTTTGCCATTGCCTTCTTCTGTGTGTGAATGGAGTAATTGTTGGGGTGCCACGGAGAAACCGGGGAAGCCCCCGGAGGAAAACTCCGTGTTGCCTAGACCACGGCCTTGCCCAACACAAGTTATAAATTCGATATGATGATTTCATAATGTATGTGTAATTACAATCTCAAAATTAAACCCACGCCGTCAGTTACAAACTAAGTGAGCCACTAGTTCTTTAAGTTACTGCCGTAAAGGCTGTTTCTGCACCGTTAATTGAGATACATCCGAATGATTACAAAATGTAGGTAAGGATTGCGTTCATTCCGATGCGCTGGACGCTCCGTTTTGGAGCAGTTTGGCGTACAGCAGGTAAGGGGGCTGCTCCGATGTCGCCAGAAGGTGGTCAGAACGCGATAGCCGCCTTGTCCACGGATGCATTTCAAACGTGACTCCGTTCACGCGTCTGGACTAAGGCTCGAAAGGTGACGTAGATCGTACATAATCTCTTCTGTTACGACGTAACTTTCATAATTACATCATCAAATAAGTTGTACATCCTTGGCTGTTCAGTTGTCGGCCAAGGCCACTCGGGAAATAAAACACGGAACTGATGTTTCTGTTAGCTTACGTGGATTTCGCTAAGTGAAATGGCCGCGTGATACATCGAAGCCATCGTCAAAAAGAATATTCGTAGGCGAGCGTGAACTGCTTAGTTCTTTAAGATACATAGATAATAACTTCTGTTTAGTTTCGTCGAATTTGCCGATGGATTGATTATGTTCTCTGGTTTCGTTGCTTCAACCACGAACTGTGGGCATTTCTAACACCAGCCCTGAGAATTGTTCACATCGTGATTCTGTCAGGATCTCTTGTAATAAACGTCTTTTGAAAAGTCATCGTGAAATGCTTCGACAATGTACACAGAATGTGCTGAAACGTTACCTCGCCGTGCGATCAGCTGATTTCCGCGTGCTTCGTGCGAGTCCCCGCAATCAGACAACGGAAGCTAAAAGAAAACATTTTCATATACAGGGAGTCCTAAAAAGTTGTTCGCACGCATTCAGTGAATGAAATTGAGATATTTTAAGAAACTAAACCATTGCATACGTCGGCATTGGCACTTGGCGAATCTAGTCGTGTAAGGCACCTTCCCGGTACAGTCCACAGCAGAGAGCAGCTGACTGACAAGGCTAATATTCCGTATTGTAATGTGTATACATGTTTTGGGATGCTGGCACAGTGCAGAATTGGTCTTTGTTGCCGATATTTCGAAGGAACCTGCTTACCCGATCTTCAGGGGGAAGTGTGAAGGGCAGTGATCCCGCACTTCGCATGTTATTTTTTGAAACGCCGGCGACGCAGCCCACTTGCGCGTGGGGCCAGCAACTAACTAACATTTCCCATTGCCAGTTAGTCGGCACTTCCTGCCTCATAAGTGTGCTAACGTTTTTGCCGTCCAGATGACTGGCTCCAGAAAGAGCCCTTTGTTTGCGTGGGAGGGCGGAAGCTCCGGAATCAACCGGCCAGGCAGGGAGGCTGACACGGGGTGCACGCTGGCGATTTTGGGATAACCTCACTCACCCCGCAGCGTCTGCCACCCCAAACCAAACAAACAATCGTTCGATATTCCACGAAAATATATAAGTTGTATTGTAACAGAAAAATAAAGTCGATCCAGTTTTTATCACGTGTCGACACGGTGCGATGACGGGCTGAGTATCGCCGAGGCTTCGGACATCTCAATCTTATAGGCGAAGTACATGTTTGGGTTTGCGTATGGAAGGATTACAGATATCCGAAACGTCGGCGATACAACCCAGTTCTATACTGTGCCATCACAAAAACAGGATCAGTGTTGGAAATGAACGGCTGCGAAAGCCAGAAATTGTGGGTGTATCCGAAATGCGTTTCATTCATGATTATTGACCTTAAACACGGCCATAATACGTTTTCTCTATCTGCCCCTCCACAGCAGAAGGAACTATTCCTACTACAATTCCAGGGAATAAAGCTTTCGTGTGGTAATGAGTAATGTGTAATGCATGATCAGGCATATGATAAGCCTTGGGGCAATGGACTGATAAGAAATGGAAGTATTTGTCGGATTTTCCCACATTTAGTTGTGTGCAGTAATAGTTTTGGATAAAACAATTAGAAGTCTGATAAATCCTTCATCAGGGTGCTTTCCTGGTTTTGAAACCAGAATGTTTCTCAGAATTACATACACAACTTACACAACCTCTCTGATTTTATACAGCCTATAAATTGAAATGGTGAATGTATGTTATTCATTTTTCTAAACCGATTGGAGAACAACAAAGTTTTTTTTCAGACTTTAAATCTTACCTCCTCCATAATTTTCTTTTCTACTCCTTTAAGCAACTGTGTTCAAAAATAAGGTACTTGTGAGTTATCAGCACACATCACTTTAAAAGTAGGTTAGGTTAGGTTAGGTTAATGTGTGTGGATAAATGACACATACTTGAAAGTTATTATATTTTATTTAAATAAATTACAACTAACCTAACCTATTTTTAAAGCGATGTGTCCCAATAACCCACAAGTACCAGAAATAATATTATGTGTCACATCGTCATTATTTTAAATTTCAGAACTTCAGTAGTTGAAACGAAATTCATCTGTTCATTGTTACAGGATCAGACCGCAGATAGCACGGGAACTCATCGACATGTGTCGGATTTGTACCAGTGTTACGCCAGGCAAACCCCAGGTGACGCTGGGCTCAGACAAGACCTTCACATATGATTATGTCTTTGACACGAATGTCCAGCAAGAGGATGTGTACACAACCTGTGTAGAAGCTCTTGTGAACGGATCTCTCGAAGGTTACAATGCAACTGTTTTGGCATATGGACAGGTGAGAATTTGTTATTATGAAAGCATTTTTTGGGAAATTCTTCACAGACTGTGTTTATCACTTTAGATTAAAGTAACCTACATTTCAGAATTCGTTTTCTTTATCCTCATGGACTCTGCGTCATACATAAATCTGGCTACACCACACATTCTGCATTTGTAACTCATGGGCCTCCTGTGTGTGTGTCAGAGCCTTGTTTGTTGTGTCTGCATCTTGTTAGTAATAGCTACGTGTCTTCTGCTGCAGTTCACGCATTCTTGTTTTTCTGAGTGATGCCTACCTTATCAGGGTTATGTCCAAATAGCAACCCCATTTCCACATCAGATTGAAAGTAGGCAGTAGATTCCTTCTAAACGCTGGGAAGCACCTCAAAGACTACATGGTGTTGCGTCCAAGGACACAATCAAAATATTATTCTGGTTGAATTCTTGGTTTTGAACAGTATCTTCTGTGAAAAACATGTTTTGTCATTAGTATGTTATGATATGTAGGATTTGAGGTTTCTGCTGTGGGGAGTCTGAAGACGGCTGCCTTCTGGGTTGTTGCGCCGTGTAATTTGGTAGTTTACTAACATTTCAGAGGTCCTTTCTGCCTTCATCATCAGGGCGATGATAGTGGAGGTAGCATAGATGTCTTCTACCAGAATTCACAGCACAACAACCCAGAAGAATGTCATCATCATGTTGTGATATGTTTGTTTTATTACGTTGTTTTTCTTTGTTTTGGCACCGAGCCTACATTGTGCCAAAATTCAGAAGAACGTTATCATCCTCACTACCACGAAAACCTCAGATCTCATATGTTTGTTTTATATTTGTTTTGCAGACAGGATCTGGAAAAACATATACTATGGGCACCGGATTTGATGTGGAAGTCGAGTCGGAGCAGATTGGAATCGTCCCACGGGCAATACGTCACCTCTTCCATGGAATTCAGAACCGCGCAAACCAGGCTCAGGAAGCTGGTCAGCCAGCGCCAGAATTCAAAATAGTAGCACAGTTTATGGAACTGTACAATGAAGATATTATTGATTTATTTGATCATTCAAGGGGACAATATGCGGTAAGGGTGAATATAAAAAAGGTCTGTTGAAGATTTAAACAAGGTGCGGTGTAGCAAGGACTCCGTGTGGTGTGAATCAATTCAGTCAGATTTACTGATCATATTCGTCCACTATCTCTCATGGCGTTCACATCTTATTTCACAAACATTTATTATGTCTGTTTACATGAAGTGATTCAGGTTGATATTTTAGTAACACTAATAACATTGTATTTCTAAAATTGGAGTCTGATTCTGAAAAAAAGTTGTAAACTTACTTTTTAAGGTGTTCAGTTTTTCAAAGAAGAGTAGACAATAGGTGCAGAGTTGCCATACCAGAAGAATGTAATGCTTAGTATGTAGTAGTAGTAGTAGAACAGTCAAGTTCCTGAAAAGTGTCTAGGAATATCACAATTATGTGGTCTGTCTCTTGGTTCAGCAAGGTGCCTTTTGCGTTGTACACTGTTGATTATACTCGTATACTCTGTACAATAGAAACCAGGCGCATGAATTTTTTTAAGTGCCAAACCAGAAGTAACGTAAATGTACAGCTGACATCATAACTCCGATCATTCGTAATCTTTTTGTATTTGTTTGTATGTGACTTTTTTTTGTATCTTCCATTAACTACGATGACTTATTCCTGATGGCCTTTAAACAAAGACACCAATATGTCTGCTTATTTTAGGAAAAATGAGAATTTATGTTTCTGTCTGTCTCTGCTCAGTCGTCCATGGTCCGTCATAGTCAGTTCTCTAGGGAAGACAGTTATTGTTGGAATGGAGATTACGTGTATGAATTTTGATCCTGATGTCTGCATTTTTTCTTTTAATGATTGTGTTGTATTTGTAAAAATAATTGTTGGAATTTTTCTCTTGTATATTATTCATCTACGTGCTACAGACTCAAAATATACTTTGATATTCTGGCCCTTGTACAGGATTCTTTTAAGAGCTGACATTTTCAGTAAGATGTTCAGAATCTCTGAGCCCCAACCATGGATCTCATTCATCTTCACGTGGACTCAGTTATAGATTGCACATAATGCTGAGGTGAAGCAACTTCATCTGAAGTTGCTAAGACAAGGGTCAAAAGATCATCTCTTTTTCTTAGAGGGAGGTCAGGACAGGTTTCCTTCATGGTCCGTAAACTAGAACCGGCCCATCATTTGCAGAGCTGAATGTAGAGTTATCAGAGAAAATGACATCCGACTGGTGATCCACGCTGCCTTCGGCAAATGCTGGGCGGTTTAGTTTATGTTCATCGCTAATTACAGCCTTCACTGACCAGTGTATTTTAGTCTCAAAGCAACCAGCTACGCCGTTCTCTCCGGCAATGCCGGTAGCAGCCTCAAACGTGCTTGCACTGGCGAAAAGGTTCCTTTGAGCTTCGGCTGCTAACACAGCTTCCTGAGCTACGCTGGAATGCGCCATTACCCGGTTCCTCGACATCTTTATAGTTGTCCATCTACATGATATTTCTGTACTCATGCTCTTGCTGTGCGCCCTGGTCCACTATACTGTCCACCTCTAGCACTAGCACTTAGCCTGCCATCTTCAACAAGAGTGATGACTTGTTCATGGACAGAATTTTTGTTGGTAATGGTTCAAACCTGATATGTCAGCTATATTATAGAAGATTGACTGGCGAACATAAATGGACAAAATACACTGGGTGACTCAAAGTATGCTATACAAAATCATTTGTGTTTCTCATTTACATCAACAACCATAGGTCTACTGATGTGCAATTCAAATAACAAGTCAGAAATCACAAATGTAACCCACGATGAATTTAATTAAATTTGGTTAACGGTGACGTTGGTTGATCTCAGTGTAATGTTTGATTTATAATTGAGTCCATGCCGACAAATGAGATCCATGGTTGAGGCTCACAGATTCTGGATATCTAATTACAGATGTCAGGCCTTAAAACGAGTCACTTTAAGGGCAAATATATTGAATCGTATTTTGTATAAGTAATTTGAGTATTTTACAAAAACAAAAATGCTTCTAAGGTTTAACAAAAACAAAAATGCTTCTAAGGTTTAACAAATAAAACTATTTGTCTGCAGTCAGATTTGAACACAAAAGTTAGAATGTCAGCAAACAACAAATAATGGAAAAATAGAGTAAGTAACCGCCACCCTCACAGTTCTCTCCTCACTAATGTGACATAATATGGTAATAATATGAACGATAATACTGAGATTTACATATTGCTTGTTAACGACAAGTTACTGGACTTGATGAGATTTACAGAGAAACAACAGTTAGATGTTTTGTTTTAAATATGATGATCTGCTTGCTTCAATATCCATTTCTGGTATGAGTTCCACATAGAAGTTTTAAAACATATACGAGGTGCGATCGGAAAGTTTCAAGACTGTGTCAATAGAGGGCGAACCAGATGTAGTACGAGCTTCTGCCGCTAGGGGGTGCGGCCTACATTCATAGTGAATCAGTGTGCCAGCCGGCATCATCGAATTAGCATTTGTTTCTTAGTTACGGGCGTTTTGGTAGTGCATTACACCGACCCTCCTGCGATTTCGGAATGGCGGATTTTCATGAACAAAGAGTGTACATCAAATTTTGCCAAAGACTCGCCAAAACGGCTACGGAAACCTATGAAATGCTAAAGCAAGCATTTGGGGAGTCTGCAATGGGTCGTGCACAAACTTTTGTGTGGCATTCACGTTTTAAAAATGGCCGAACCTCTGTCGATGATGACGAGTGTTCTGGACGATCATCTTCGAGTACAACGCCCGAAAATGTTACGAAGATTCGGCAGGCCATTCACGAAGATCGACGTCGTACCATCAACGACTTGTGCGACATTGTTGGGATAGGCTATGGGACCTGTCAGCTGATTCTAAAGGAAGAACTCCACATGCGACGCATCCTGTCTGAGCACCAGAAGCAGAATCGACTTCTCGTTTGTCAGGAGCTCAAAGATCTTGCAAGAACCGACCCCAACTTCCTTTCTAAGCTCCGTGTGACTTCTTCCTCTTCCCAAAGATGAACATACAGCTAAAGGGAAGGAGATTTGAGATGATAGAAGAGATTCAGGCAGAATCGCAGATGGTGCTTGACAGGCTGACAAAGAAAGATTTCCAGGGATGCTTCCAGGCTTGGCAGCGGCGCTGGGATCGTTGTGTTCACTCCCAGGGGAACTAATTCGAGGGTGATGGATGAATTTAATACCTGAGATAAGTGTACGGGTTTTTATACGCACAGTCTGGAAACCTTTCGATCGCACCTCGTAGTTGTATATTATACGCGTGCCCCATTTTAATTAGTGTTTGTGCAAGTACAACATACAAGACAAAGAGATGCAGACCTCAGGATTTTAACTCTAATGCAATATTTACTTCAACGTTAGCCTGACACTGGTGACTGGCCTATGATGGAACATAAAGTGAAGATAGCCTATTAAGACAAAGATGGAAGGATACAGACTAAGCAAAGCCTGGTGTTTGTCTTCCCACCCAAACTATCTGCTTGACCACCTTCGTCAGTCAGCAGCTGCTGGTCTTCATCCACGGTGATGAGCATCGTCTGTTTTAGATCGTACGTGAACGTAGTCTGTACTATGTGAGATTTTAGGCTTTCACTGCATTGACAATGTTGAAGATGTTGTATTTGGTTCTTTTGCTATGTGGACTAGCCAATAAAAGCCAACTTTTTGGAGAAGTATCATGTCTTCATCTTCAGGACTAAAGTGACAATGCTGGGAATTGCTAAGCAGCATCCAGCAAAGAGGCAGGCTGCACTCTCCACCCTTGCTCAGTTAATTGTCTCTTCCAGATCTTTGTAAGGGAACCCTTACACTCTCAGACATTCAAAATGAATATGCCAATTGCAGTGCACGCTGAATGTTTGAGAACATGCGAAAGTCATTGTGGCTTATTTCTGAAAGCCATAGGCACACATGATGGAAGGAAGTGGTTGTGGCTTAGTGTGAGGTGTTGCCTTGAAGGACTGAGGTTGAGCATAAAGTACTTGTCTCAGGACATCTGTACTCCTGGCTGATAGGTAACCCAGGAATTCCCAATACTCAACTGCAATGTTCATTGCTTTGGGGTGTTTTAATTAACATTCAGATTCTTTAATTTCAGGGGAAGGGCGGAATTAAAATCCACGAAGATGCTTCTGGAGGCATTTATGTAATGGGAGTAACTATGAAGCCCATCATGTCGGCTGAGGATGCTCTTCAGTGCTTGCGCATGGGAGCACTCTCGAGGACAACGGCCAGCACCCAGATGAATTCTCAGTCTTCACGCTCACATGCAATATTCACACTTCACATTAAACAACAATGGATGGTGAAAGTGGAAGTGAGTACCTGCTGCTCAGAGTGCTGAGGTGTGTCTCATTGCCACCAGAATTGATCTCTGTGGTTAAATCTAAAATTGATTATGTGAACTGCAATGGAATTTCACTAACCTCATTTCTGGAATACACTTGGGGTAGAAATGATGTGAATTGCATCTTCTCCTAAGTGCTAATCTTCTCGGGTCTTCCTCTGTTCTGGTGGAGAGAGACTCATCACTCAAATCTTTCCAGCAAGTCAGTAGTTGCAGTGTCCTCAGTGGCAAATCAGACAAAGAGATTCAGTCTGCCTGTGCTCACCAGCCCACGTCAAAAGAATTTTAAATTTGTTGCCGGTGCTAGTACAGTTCTTGCATTTATTTACTTTGTTTCAGAATGTAGATGATGGGGACTGTGTGGTAGCAACTGATCCATCTAGTGAGTTTGAAACCCTTTCAGCCAAATTCCATTTTGTTGACCTAGCAGGGTCAGAACGCCTGAAGAGGACCGGAGCCACTGGTGAACGTGCAAAAGAGGGAATCTCAATAAACTGTGGTCTCGTAAGTTTTTATTTGTACCATATAATAATTTTATCTGTATGTTGATTCAGGCCTTCTGGGTCATGATGCTGTGAGATCTTGTTGCTCTTTACATCCAGAATAATTACTTGTACATTTCTTTAACAAAATCTGTATAGAAACATGCATTTTATGCTAAATATGCTGTTTCCATAAGTCTTATGGTTTTCAAGATAATTCAGCTAGACTTATCTTCATTGTGTTATCTGTACCGACTGACTGACAAGATTTGTAAGATAACCCCTAAAATTTGCATTCATAAGTTCAAAATTTGGATGCAATAACAGAACACATGAACTAGAATTATGCTATTCTTACATTTTCTAGCTTTTTCATCCTCGTGCACATTATAAGAACATCTGTACCGTTATTACTTATAGTTCTGCACGTTATCAAGTGTGTGAAATACTTTTATAAATTTATTTTAACTACCAGTATCTAAGCTGCTAGCCTTCACTATTTCAAAATGCAAGGGTTATTGTAATTCACCATTGAGAAGATTGTGGACTTTGGTCAGTGTTTGATTAAATTTTGGTTGCATGTCTTTACTTTTCTGGTATAACTTTCATGTTTCATATATTCAGAATTAATTATAGGCCCGTCACAATTCTTTGTGCATTTTTTGACTTTGCTTTTACAGTTGGCTTTGGGAAATGTGATATCAGCTCTCGGTGACAAGTCAAGAAAGGCGCTTCATGTGCCATACAGAGATTCAAAGCTTACAAGGTTGCTTCAGGACTCACTTGGAGGTAAGAATGCTCATGTGTTGCACTTCTCCTCCTCCTCTCTATTTTTTAACCAACTTATCTTCTTATGTGTTCTGAGTTAGTTATGGATGTAGTGATATAAGACTGGCTTTTATGGCAGCAAGAATTTGGATTACCAGACTGCCTTTCTGCTTACTGAACGACTCTTGCTCAGACAGGACTTCTGAATATCTGGCTGTGAACAAAGTTTAGTACTTCTTAAGGGAAGGATGGATTTTAGACAAAACGGAATATGAGTTACCACAAATACGACAACACGCGTTACAGTTAAGCGCTTTTCAAAAAGGGCAGAACACAGATGTAAGCTGAACACAGATAACTTTATTTCCTCTCATGACTTCTTGTTCTGACTAAACAGAAAATTAGATAACGTGAGAGAATGGGAATGACACAAGACATGGCCAAACAAACCAATAGAACGTGATATTTGGTCCAGGACATGAGATGACTTGAAGACAGTGGTCTGCAGAGGTACATGTAATGTGTATGTGCTGATAAGTACACATAATACACCAGCAACAGAAGACAACTTTTACGACAAACATGGAACTTTAAACTTAAATGGAAATGCTTTCAAGCTACAAATTGTGCAGGACTATAAGTTGCATGTGGGATACTTGGGCAAAGGAGACATAATGATGAAGAGTTAGTGAGTTCAATGGCAGATATGGAAATGGATAAAAACCTTTTTCCACCTGTTGGACCTTACTATTCTAAACAGCTTATTCCTCTTTAGATCATGTGATGCCACAGTTGAACATAGAAATGTGCAGCTAGTTCTTCTGCAAAACTTGACTGAAAATGCTGGGAGTTTACCGTGTTCCCATGGAGAGACTTGACTCGAGGTAAATTTCAGCAGTCACTTACCACTGCATTCCTCCAGAGTGAATTGTCACGCCCGTTTTGAATGTGGGATACACAAGAGCATGCTAATAAAATGTGGGGAGTGTTATATGGGGCAGCGCATTGGTGTTTTGAAGTGTACCATAAAAAACACAAAAGTGTAACATATTGAAGAGTGCTGGTAGCTTTTGAAGCCATAAAAAATCTCATAAAACATAAATGTAACAGAACATCTAATGTATTTTGCAATGTGTTCTGGTGAGTGAAATGCATGAAGCCCAGCGTATGGGTCATTTGTAGGATGGGGTACTAGGATTTAAAAGCCCAGCATGTGGGTCTTGCATAAAATGAAGATTGAGCACCATAAATGTTTACAGTAGTCCAGGGTTACAGCATGTATTATTAAAATTTGAATATTATTATATTAGAAATTAAGAAAATGTTATAATTAGTATATAATGTCCAATACTCTACTCTGTTCAAGCTAATCCTTCCATTGTAGTTAATTATTATTTTCAAAACAAAGGCATTAAATAAAATGTAACTTATGACTCATAGAACACAGAGTTTTTTTGTGAGTGTTATTAACTTTAATGTAACCAGTAATCTGATCTATTATCTGAATGATATATGAAATCATAGAAGTGAACAATGCTCGACTGTTTGCAGGTAACAGCCGAACAATAATGATAGCATGTGTGTCACCCAGTGATTGTGACTTCATTGAAACACTGAATACGCTCAATTATGCTAACAGGGCACGAAATATCAAGAACAGGGTTGCCATAAATCAGGATAAATCATCTCGGACCATCGTTCTCTTACGACAAGAGATACAGCAGTTGCAGTTGGAACTGCTGGAATACAAACAGGTTTATTTCAAAGTTACATTATCAGTAGCAGTTATTGAACCAAACCTTTCACATCTTCTCAGACATGCATGAAATTATGTTCCTTTCCAGTGTATGATTGAGTGCAGCAGTTTTAAAATGAAGTCGGACCTTGTTTTGTGTCATGTGTTCAGATAAATGTATTCAAAGGGACATTAAAACTGCTTCAGTCCATTATAAGTCCTATAAATGAAGATGACAGTCTTCTGGGATATTGCATCAAGCAGGATGATCACCCTGATGATGGAGTCAGTAAGCACCTCTGAAACATCAGTCAACTTCTACAGGATGATTCCCAGCAGAATGTTGTCCTCTTCATACTCACCAACATGAGAACCAGAAATCTCTCATAAGTCTTACAGTTTTAAATTAAGATAAAATAAATTGGATCTGGTGTAATGTACATTGAAATAAGTGGAATTCTTAGAGACTGAAGGTGTGTAATACAAGACCTAGTGGTTCTTGAATATTATAGATACTAACTATTGGAAAGAGAGGGTTAGAATAAGGCATTGTTACTGGCCCCCCATTAAATATTTATTGCAATCTAATACAAAAATAAAGTATTTTCAAAGAAGTTATTCCTTAGGAACAGTGGCCACAAATGTTCCCGATGTTTCACTCGGGAAGTGATACGCTGCAAGGAAATTCAGAAAGAATAAATTCCAGAAAGTGCATAGTCTTCTCTAATATTTGGACTGTAATTTTCTGATATATTTTTTTGTTGTCACGTGTGTGTTTTAAATCTACAGTTAGATTGAAGGGGTCTGTATTGTTGAGAACATACAATTCTAACAATCTGAACAAATGGAACTTCTTTTGATTTCTTTGCACATAATGCGACAGTGTTTTTCCATGTTATAATACATTTTATTGCAAACTGACTGCTGAAATTTGCATTTTGTCATTTGATGGGAAGATTTTACTTTCAAGATTTATCTGATCCTCATCTGCCTCGTGGCTCCGTCCAGTTGTAGAATGTAATCGTCATAATTGGTATTCAGTTGGGGTAACAACCAGCTTTCCAACATGTCCAAAAATGAGTCACCAGTCACAGTTGCACCATTCTTTTGTGTATATCCTGTATAGTGAAAGTACAGTTTTGTTTTTTGTGGAAAAGTAAACATAAGCATGTAAGAATGTAGTGTTGCGTAGTATGTGTGATTCACAAAGTTGTTTTTTGTTTAGGGCAAAAGGATGCTCGGCGAAGATGGCGTTGAGACCGTAAATGACATGTTTCATGAAAATACTATGCTGCAGACAGAAAATAACAATCTGAGAACTAGAGTAAAGGCCATGCAAGAAACGATCGATGTGCTCAGCAGTATGAACACCCACCTTCTGGCTGAAAGGGCTGTTGGTGGCTGGATACAAGCAGGTAAACTGAAGTGTCTGAGTTTGTCAGTCAATTTGCCTCTAGGTGAGCTGTCATAACATGTCGATGCTCTGAACATTCCAAAATTTCTCTTGTATTTGAGTCATTATATTCTTCTTTCTTTCACTCATTTCACTTATGTTCTGCTGTAACTGCACAGAGTCCAGTTTAATTACATTGGCTTCCGAATGTCTTCCCACTTAGATCTACCCATTTCCACACACTTGGTGATCACGAGATTTGGATGTCGTGGGGGTTGTCATTTATGTTCCAAAGTAAATTGAAGTAAATAAAAGTGTTTACTTAAAATTACTTTTGCACAGTGTTATTGTTGCTAAAAATTGAAAAATATTGCCTCAAGTATCAAAATCATCTTGAAGATATGAAACTTTAAAAAACATTGTTGCCATGTGACATTTACATATAACTTTAGTTCCTGCAATCTCGTAACACAAAAGTCCTGCCATCTGTTACACTCTGTGGTACTACAAATACTTCCTCTGAACATTAGAGTCATCTGTCATGGCATACAACTTCTTATGGCAGAGAAATTGGTCTGTTGGAACATCTCGTAAGCTCTGGGTGTATATATGTGATTTCTACATGTGAGGCACTGGTCAGGTCTGGATATATCCGTTTTCCACTCAGGAAGAGATAATGGACCAAAGAGCCAACAAAGGAGACTTTTGAGTGTAAGTAAGGAAGTTAACCTATTAGAATCATGGCTGTCAGAATTAAGAACAATTTGTAACTACAAAATTTTTCTATCCCAGTGGGATTGACTCTGATGGTGGTAGGTGATAAGAATGGCTCTGATTCCTGTTGAATTTTTTCACATGAGAGGGGTGCAGTAACATGGCGATTGCCTCTTGAGAAACACATGTTATGGAAACTACAAATCGGTTTACATTATAAGAAACCAAAATATCACAAACACCAAAATTCAGGTTCAGGGATTTAATAGCCATTACAGTTGATGCCTCTCGCAGTGGATATATCCATACAAACATGGAAAAAGGCTTTGATACACATGAGAGCTTAAGAGTTGATAGACTATGAATTGGGAAATTTACCAACAAAATCAATGAATAACTTTTCAAGAGGTTGGCTAGCAATATCTGAACCCAGCATACGGGCTTTATGTTGGAGAATGTCTTTTGAGATAGAATACCCGAGTATGGTCTCATGACTGTCAGACTTAGACAGCCTTAGAGTATCGTCCGACCTCTGATGAGAGCTAGTATCGAAATGCAGCATGAGAAATCTAGTAAAATAGGAGCAACCAAAGGAGAAAGGGTGTCAGTAACAACATTTTGAGTGCCATGAATATGATGAACCGCAAACTTAAATGGCAAAAGTTTGATTACCCGGTGAGCTATTGTACCGAGCTGATGGTGGTGCAGAAGACACCACTTTTGGGCCTGATTGTTGGTTTCAAGGTCAAATTCAACGTGTTCATGATATGACCTAAACCTTTCCAGGCCAAATGAGAGAGCAAGACAGTCAAAGTTCAAAGGCCAGAAGTTTTCTGTCCTGAGGAGACACAGTCATGGAGGCATATGCAATAGGCTGACAGTCATTACAAGGGCCTTATAGATGAATCCTCACTTGAATAATAGGATAATGAAGGGGAGAGAAGGGTAGGATCAATGGGGAAGACATGCTATACGATTACTCACAGTTTCTAACTCAGCCCAAACAATAATTCGTATGTCCCAAATTCAGTGCGACAACCGTACATCAATAAAGGTTTAATATGAAACAGAATGTTAAATCCTTGACAACAAATACTATATTACAATGTTTTAATCAGAATAACATACCCAAAAAGGCAACAAACTCAAGCACAAAATGAAACTTGAGGATCCTTTCAGTACAGGAGGAAACACAAAATGGTAGCCTCCATAAAATTAGGTCAGATGGATGACCAGACAGCCACAGTGGGAACCGTATATGCCGAGGTAGCGTATGCCGGGCAGAGTAACTTAACCAGAGCAGCACAGATTTTCGAACCACTAAGAATGCACACAGAGTTTAGGTCTGAAAGAACTGACCACGCCAGCAGCAGGAAGGCAAGTGTCACAGGAAGGGAAAGAGAAAGGAAAAGGTAGGGAGAAAGGAAGATGGAAAGAGGAAATGGCCAAGTTTGGCATTACAAGTTGTTAACATGTGTCAGCAGCTGCGGAGGGCGTCTTCATGTTTTCCTGCACGAGTCCCACTTAGTCCTCATGTGGCCATGACAGGTGAGTTGCCTGCTGATCTTCTAGTAACATTGCTCCTTATGTTGGTGTGGCAAGTGATTGGTTCACTGCATTACTCTAGATAAATCTTTTATAATTTACTCATCTGTGTTTTCCTGCACTGTTAGGTAATTGAGAGAAATGTAATTAATATTATAAATGTTCTGTTGGCAGGCAATTTTGACATAGCACTAGGCGATACATCTTCTGTGGGCAGCCTGATTGCTGAAGCAAAGAAAGGGCTACAAAAGGACATGGAACTGCTGTCTAGAAGCAGTAGAGGCCAGCAAGGGGAAGGTGATGATGGCAAGAAAAATGGTGTGGAAGATGATGCAGAGGGTGAAAGTGATAATACTGATAGTGAAGAGAAGGGTTAGTATGTAGGATCTGAGGTTTTCATGGCGGTCAGTCTAAGGATGGCTGTCTTCTGGGTAGATGCACCATGTAGTCTGGTAGAAGTTTACTGATGTTTCAGAGGTATTTGCTGTGTCCATCATCAAGAGACTCATCAATCAGATGATGGAGGCAGCAAGGACCTCTGAAACATCTGTAATCATGATTCTTACAAATGTTCCCACGCTTGGAATGCATGTCTTAGTGTAGTGCTTCTTCATCTTTGCTGAGTCACGGACCAATAAAACAGTCATGTATTTCCTCAGGACTGATAGGTATCCTGTCTGTCCCACAAATAAGAGTCTCCAAACCTACTAAATACTAGCATATTAACACATTTTTATTTACAATATAAAATCAGTATGTTTATGTGGTTTTACTTTAATTAGATGCCATAATAACTTTCACTGAATGTTTGCATTTAAAAAAATAATCCACAAAGATAATTTGTTATGTGTTTGTATGTTTGTATTTTCCCATTTTTGAGGTATGCATTGACTGGCTCCAATACTCTTTCCTTCCCGCTTGGCCAGAAAGAGAAAGAAATGTTAAACACAAGTGGTTTGATGATCGACAGGAAATGTAAAAGTAACTAATCAGAAAAATGTGATTTTTCTGTTGTGTTATTATAATGCTGACTATAATTTGCAGTTCAACTACAGTCACTGACCACCAGCAGTTCATGGACCACTGGTTGAGGTCATTCATTTAAAGAATCCTTTTAGAATAATGAAGATACTTTAACTCGAGTATTTAACACAATATGATGATAAATATTACTTTAATTTTCAAACCAAAGGTTACTTGTCACTACATATATTTTTCTTATTTTTGTTTAACAATTATTTATTTTCATCCGTCTTATCACAATATTTAAAATTTCTTATAATTAAGATAATAAAATATTATTGATGTTCCATATCGATTGATCGATTTACACTTTGGAACATCCTTTACACAACATGTTTCAGTTTTTATAAAACCATCTTCAGGTGTATAAGATTTTCGAACTTAAAACTCAAATATTATTCCATTTGGTGATGTTTTATGCCATTTGTTTTTCGAATTTGGGCGAGGTGTTGTCTTTTCTTAAATTTAATCAGATGTACATATCGGTCTGTAAGTAGAAGATTGAAAGAAACACTAAAGAATTTGAAAGAATTTATAAAAGAATTTAGAGAATAAAATGCAAAATATATAAATTATAGATAAAAGTAGCAGTAAGATATAAATAAAAACAAATAAAACATACCTTAGATGTAGGATTGATTGTATGTTCCGATATGTCCAGAAGTACGACTGTCATCGTATAGGTGTGGGTCAATACTGACTGTGGTTGCTTGTGGAAGGAGTAAGTGAAAGGTGGCTGTCGGGGTTGGGGTTAATGATCTGTAGTGCATTGAAGATGGGGTTATTAAGGAATATGTTATTGTCATTTAGACAAATGTTTTGTTTATATGTTTGTTGTATGTAATATTTTTCTATTGTATTCCTATGTTTTTTGTTTTGTACTATTTTTAATATGTCCATTGTTTCGTTTATTGTATTATATGCATGTCCTGTATTTAGAATATGTTTTGCGTATTTTTGTTTTTCTATTGTATTTTGGGTTACAAAAGAATTTCCCTCTCATTCCATTATTATGTCTTTAAATTGTCATATTACTTTTAATTTTGATGATTGAATATTTTTATTTATTATTGCAGCTGGTGAAAATGAAGAAGACAGTGACAGCGACACAGACACAGAGGATAAAGGTAAGCATTCCATTTATTCAAACTTTGGGCTCAAAGCATCCATAATTTTTCATGATTTGTTATGTGTATTACAATTATAAATGAAACATTTGAATTACGTCTGTGGTAACTTTTCAGATGAAGAAACTGCACGTTACGGTTTGGAGCTGGCGGAGTTGACCTCAGAGATCAACATCAAACAGAAGCTGATAGAGGAACTGGAACGGTCTCAGAAGCGAATCCAGTTTATGCGACAACACTACGAGGACAAACTTCAGCTTTTACATGAACGAATCAGAGCCACTCAAGAGGAGCGTGATACTGTTCTTTTGTCCTTCAGTGAGTAATTGATAAAAGCAAACAGACTGCTTCATTCTGACTGGAGATAGTATCATAGAAATTCATAAAACATTAAACACTTAATTGCATACTCTCACCACACTTTTGTTTGCGAGTTCCCTGCATTTCTTTTCTGTCCCGTGTCAGAATCTGTTGAGAGATTTAAAATTTTTCCCTGTGCATGTTAATTTGTAGGAACTTAGGGGGAATAACTCATATGTCTCCAGATTAGTCTGTAACATTAACTTTGGCTGAACAGTGATGAGGTAGGAACATATATTGTTTTCTCATTTTCTTTATCTGTAATTTTAATTATGTGTTTTGGCTACATAAGGAGGGTGATTTATTATATGAGGAAAAGATGAAAACTGATTTCATTCTGCTGCAGTAACAAACCAAAATAGGAGGTTGACAGTTTTAGTTGTTTTGTAGTGTGTGTAAGTGGGTTGGCATGCACACATCCACACACACAGGCAAGCGTAACTTACAAATGTGCTTGCATACTCCATGTGGTTTTAAGCTAACCTAACCTTTCCTAAATGGACTTCTCTTAACACAACCTGAACTAATATGGCCTAACATATATGAACACTTCAGCTGATTCTCCACTTATATCAGTATGAACCATGGTTATCATGGTAACCAAGGAAAATATTCAAATAATGCATAACCATGGTAATTATGGTAATCATTGAAAAGTAATGAATTCATATTTAAGTAGTTCTCAAGTTGGCCACCAGCTTGCAGCACCACAGTGGCCTACTGTGTGTGTGTACCTCACGATTTTCTATGTCTTTTTTATGACTACTATTGGAACATTCATAAGTACGATTTTGACATTCTGCAGAATGGCACAACCTCCGTACCAGATTTCTTTCCAGTCCATCCAGTGGTTCTCAGGTGTAATCAACTGGACAGACGGATAGATGTGACCAGCCCATAATGCATTTTTCCCATGTGCTTCGTGCAAGTAACGCATAATAACTGAGCAATATTGTTTGTGTCATTACTCTCATCAGTACTAAACAAAAGCTTTCAAATTGTTTTGCTTTGTTTCTGAGTTCATTAAGTAAGTCACTACTAATATCATTGTTGCACAGACAAACTTATAATGTGAGGAAAAAATTCTTTTTTGAACATATTTCTTGCGCTGTGTGTTGAAAATATTTTCTTATGAATTTCCCATCAGAAAGAAGTTTGCTCGTTAATCGGCAAGTGAGTAGCAAAATAATTTGCTTGCAGTGCAGAGGAACTATCACTCCATTGTTGTTACTCAGGCCCCCTTTTTAAAACCACCACTTGTTCTTTTTTCAGAGCACTGATACAGTTTTTGTATGTTTATTTGTGCTTTTAATTTTAATGTCTGACAGTATTGTATTCTTTCAAAACAACAGTACTCTCCCATTTGTAGAAACAAATTCAGATTGCGCTTTACTGTTTTTGATAAAAATGTTATGTATGGTATTTTCTTTAATGTAGCTCAATTTTCTTTAATTATGGTTCCCCAAAGCAACTAATGCCAAAGAAATGTGCGTTCTGCATACACTTTGAAAATTACATACCAGAGAAAAGAACTCATATAAATTTTGCAAAGAATGATATTTATGTCTGAGAAGGAAATGCCACATTTCTGTCTTGAAGCAAACAACAGTAAAGTCTTGAGGTTTCAGGTTCTCATGGTAGGAAGTCTGAAGATGGCTGTCTTCTGGATTGCTGTACCGTGTAGTCTGGTAGAAGTTTGCCTACATTTCAGAGATGCTTGCTGCATCTGTCACCCTGGTTATGGAGGCAGCAAGCACGTTTGAAACGTCAGTAAACTTCAGATAATACAGCATAACAACCCAGGAGAATCCATCTTTACTGTAAATTCGGTTGTGTCAACAATGCACATTGCAGTGAGCATGAAAATTTATGGTCTCAATTCTGCAATAAACACACCGTGAACATCTGTAGATGTTGGCTGACTAATAGGCCTACTTGAGAAATGCATTTTGACTTGAACGTGTTCTGGCAGTAACTTTGAAGATTACTGTCAACCCTAAGTACTGCATTTCTCTTGGAGAACCGGTTAGGAAATTCTCACTCCCCAAACTAGGTGGCACGTGTAGAATAAGTACTAATATTTGTTGTTATCGGCAGTCATGCTCTTGTTTGAGGTAACTGACCACTGCCTCACTAAATCTTTGTGAGGTCTTGACCACCTCTTTCTAGTGACAGGTTTCATATAGATTGTGGTTCATAGGTTGAAGACCCTTGATGTGTGTATGTGTGTGTACAGTCGACACCATAATGCATAATAATAATGAATAGCAAAGAGAACAGACCTTATTTGTCAACCAAGCTATGGTGCATGCCATGTTCACAGCTAATCAAACCAACAAACCAACTGAGAAAGAGCGGAAAGTACGTGATGAGTATGAACGTAAACTATCAGAAATGCAAAAGGAGATGAAAAGACTTCAGTCGGCAAAGAAAGAACATGCAAGATTACTTCGCAACCAGACCCAGCATGAAAACCAGGTGAAGGCACTGAAGAATGACTTGGCTGAAATGAAACTTGCAAAGGTGAGCTTGTTCTGATACTTTACGTATTTTTAAGATCTTTGAAACTTGTGTGTGTTACATTATAACAATCAGACTAAGGTTTTTCTTTCTTCTGAAAATAAACTACACTTAGCAATGCCATTTAAAATTACCGTTCTTGATATTGTCAGACTGTGTAAGTTGTTGTCTTTTAAGTTTGAATGCTGCACAGTCTTGTAGGTGGCTATCAGTGATTTGGAGGATTATGTCACCTCCATCTACTGGGTGTCTCTGAAAAGTTGGTAGCCAAGTACAGTTTTACACAGCATCATAACCCAGAGGACCACCGTTGACATCTTTACTGCTATGAGAATTTCAAATCTTGAACTGTTAGAGTACGTAGTTAATGCATAAAAGTAAATGAAAACTTAAGGGCAGCTTTATTATAAGTTTTGACAATTTTTACTCTGTAGTTGGACATATATAAATTATTATTATTATTATATTTTTTTAAAAAAGAAATGGCTTCTGCTTTTTAACTATTCAGAGAGGTAGATTCATCAGAGAATATTACTGTCCCACTGGTGATCCACACTGCTCTCAGAAAATGCTAGGCAGTGTAGTTGATATTCATTGGTTGAGTACAGCCATCACCACAGCATGTCATTTTCTGTTGATCACTTCTTCAGCACAGTAGAGTCTGACTGCTGACAGAGTTTTTAAATAAACTAGATAAAGGAAACATTCTGTCTTCAGAAAAATCAGATTACATATTGTTCTTTCTGCGAAGAATTTGATTAGGCCTGTGCGTTAGATTACAATTTATAGCACTTTTGAAAATGGGACTGTATCTGGCCTTTCATTCTCAGGTAAAACTCTTGAATAAGATGAAAGAAGAATCAGCAAAGCACAAGGATGTGGAAGTACGAAGGAATCGTGAAATTGCACAATTGCGAAAGGAATCTCGCAAAAGGGAAAACACGATTCGATCCTTGGAGGCAGAGAAACGGGTAAAAGAAGCAGTTTTGAAACGCAAGCACGAGGAAGTTACTGCTTTGCGCAAAATGCATCGTGGACCACTCAGCAATAAGGCCGTTGGCAGAATCGGACCTAGGCACGGTAGGTTGTTGGAGTATTTATGGTTATTTGATATTATATATACATGTTTATTGAAGGTTATGGCATGTTATAAATTTTTATTCTTCTATTTCCTTCCAGTTAGATCCATTGTATTAAATGACATATTACTCTGAGTTACTGCTTTGTGCAGCAAAATTTATCAGCATCCACAGCTGCCTGTAGTGCCATATGTGGGACTAAATAATAAAATTTTGTTGAATTTTGTAAATCATACACACTCTAGTGTGGTATAGGTGATATGTAATGCTGAATTTATAAAGTAGTATGTTATGTGTTGTAGTTATGTGACATAAGGTATTTGGCTGTTTGTACTCTCAAGTATTGTGCTGTAGGTGCAGAGGTTATAAATGTTTAGTGAACTTACACGAACTCAATACAAATGTGGACTTAATACCAAGTGAATTCTGCTATCTTTCAATTCATAGTCTTAAGTTGTAGCATTGTTTGCAGTCAGTATAATTTATTATTTCTGAGCTGCATTTTTTTTTTTGATAAACAGCTTCGAAACGACTTGGTGTTTCTCCAAAGCAAGTTAAACATAGATGGCAGCAGTTGGAGAATAATATCAGAAAGACTGCAACTAGCAAACAAATTGTTGCATCCATGGAACGTGACATGGACAGGTACTGAAGCATATAGTATTTTTAAATGGAATACCCGGAGTCTGTATAGGGTCTGTTCTCTTGAAACAGTTTTAAGAGAATTAGCAAAGTATGAATTAGGTTTGTCAGAGCTTTATGTCAGGTAGGAAAAGGGAAACACTAAATAAACAGTCGATTATACTCTTTTTGTGGACGTGGGAATTCTAATTGTTGCTTAAGAACATGCTTTTTTGTGCAGACAGCAGTCATATCAGTTAAGAAGGTAGAGTCTGTTAGAGATACGATGTAATATTTATATAATATTCAGAAGTTGTGGAGTGATGTTATTGTTCTGAACATGGGTGTATCAACTGAGGATAAAAGTGTTGATACAAAGAACACATTTTATGAGGAGATAGAGCTTGTATTTTCTCAGTTCCATAAACAAATGAACATTTTTTTTTACAAGATTGCAATGCAATTGCCAATTGATAATGAGAGTTTACATGAAAATAGTAATGATAATGTAATGAGGTTAGTGAATTTTGC
Organism: Zootermopsis nevadensis; assembly: GCF_977971745.1. Classification (NCBI taxonomy): domain Eukaryota; kingdom Metazoa; phylum Arthropoda; class Insecta; order Blattodea; family Termopsidae; genus Zootermopsis; species Zootermopsis nevadensis. The sequence continues at coordinate 28 of NW_028259205.1, read as the reverse complement.
CATGTGAAAAATGTAATTGTCAACGTTA
>NW_028259204.1:0-101337 GCF_977971745.1 Zootermopsis nevadensis | reverse complement strand
CATATCACCTATACCACACTAGAGTGTGTATGATTTACAAAATTCAACAAAATTTTATTATTTAGTCCCACATATGGCACTACAGGCAGCTGTGGATGCTGATAAATTTTGCTGCACAAAGCAGTAACTCAGAGTAATATGTCATTTAATACAATGGATCTAACTGGAAGGAAATAGAAGAATAAAAATTTATAACATGCCATAACCTTCAATAAACATGTATATATAATATCAAATAACCATAAATACTCCAACAACCTACCGTGCCTAGGTCCGATTCTGCCAACGGCCTTATTGCTGAGTGGTCCACGATGCATTTTGCGCAAAGCAGTAACTTCCTCGTGCTTGCGTTTCAAAACTGCTTCTTTTACCCGTTTCTCTGCCTCCAAGGATCGAATCGTGTTTTCCCTTTTGCGAGATTCCTTTCGCAATTGTGCAATTTCACGATTCCTTCGTACTTCCACATCCTTGTGCTTTGCTGATTCTTCTTTCATCTTATTCAAGAGTTTTACCTGAGAATGAAAGGCCAGATACAGTCCCATTTTCAAAAGTGCTATAAATTGTAATCTAACGCACAGGCCTAATCAAATTCTTCGCAGAAAGAACAATATGTAATCTGATTTTTCTGAAGACAGAATGTTTCCTTTATCTAGTTTATTTAAAAACTCTGTCAGCAGTCAGACTCTACTGTGCTGAAGAAGTGATCAACAGAAAATGACATGCTGTGGTGATGGCTGTACTCAACCAATGAATATCAACTACACTGCCTAGCATTTTCTGAGAGCAGTGTGGATCACCAGTGGGACAGTAATATTCTCTGATGAATCTACCTCTCTGAATAGTTAAAAAGCAGAAGCCATTTCTTTTTTAAAAAAATATAATAATAATAATAATTTATATATGTCCAACTACAGAGTAAAAATTGTCAAAACTTATAATAAAGCTGCCCTTAAGTTTTCATTTACTTTTATGCATTAACTACGTACTCTAACAGTTCAAGATTTGAAATTCTCATAGCAGTAAAGATGTCAACGGTGGTCCTCTGGGTTATGATGCTGTGTAAAACTGTACTTGGCTACCAACTTTTCAGAGACACCCAGTAGATGGAGGTGACATAATCCTCCAAATCACTGATAGCCACCTACAAGACTGTGCAGCATTCAAACTTAAAAGACAACAACTTACACAGTCTGACAATATCAAGAACGGTAATTTTAAATGGCATTGCTAAGTGTAGTTTATTTTCAGAAGAAAGAAAAACCTTAGTCTGATTGTTATAATGTAACACACACAAGTTTCAAAGATCTTAAAAATACGTAAAGTATCAGAACAAGCTCACCTTTGCAAGTTTCATTTCAGCCAAGTCATTCTTCAGTGCCTTCACCTGGTTTTCATGCTGGGTCTGGTTGCGAAGTAATCTTGCATGTTCTTTCTTTGCCGACTGAAGTCTTTTCATCTCCTTTTGCATTTCTGATAGTTTACGTTCATACTCATCACGTACTTTCCGCTCTTTCTCAGTTGGTTTGTTGGTTTGATTAGCTGTGAACATGGCATGCACCATAGCTTGGTTGACAAATAAGGTCTGTTCTCTTTGCTATTCATTATTATTATGCATTATGGTGTCGACTGTACACACACATACACACATCAAGGGTCTTCAACCTATGAACCACAATCTATATGAAACCTGTCACTAGAAAGAGGTGGTCAAGACCTCACAAAGATTTAGTGAGGCAGTGGTCAGTTACCTCAAACAAGAGCATGACTGCCGATAACAACAAATATTAGTACTTATTCTACACGTGCCACCTAGTTTGGGGAGTGAGAATTTCCTAACCGGTTCTCCAAGAGAAATGCAGTACTTAGGGTTGACAGTAATCTTCAAAGTTACTGCCAGAACACGTTCAAGTCAAAATGCATTTCTCAAGTAGGCCTATTAGTCAGCCAACATCTACAGATGTTCACGGTGTGTTTATTGCAGAATTGAGACCATAAATTTTCATGCTCACTGCAATGTGCATTGTTGACACAACCGAATTTACAGTAAAGATGGATTCTCCTGGGTTGTTATGCTGTATTATCTGAAGTTTACTGACGTTTCAAACGTGCTTGCTGCCTCCATAACCAGGGTGACAGATGCAGCAAGCATCTCTGAAATGTAGGCAAACTTCTACCAGACTACACGGTACAGCAATCCAGAAGACAGCCATCTTCAGACTTCCTACCATGAGAACCTGAAACCTCAAGACTTTACTGTTGTTTGCTTCAAGACAGAAATGTGGCATTTCCTTCTCAGACATAAATATCATTCTTTGCAAAATTTATATGAGTTCTTTTCTCTGGTATGTAATTTTCAAAGTGTATGCAGAACGCACATTTCTTTGGCATTAGTTGCTTTGGGGAACCATAATTAAAGAAAATTGAGCTACATTAAAGAAAATACCATACATAACATTTTTATCAAAAACAGTAAAGCGCAATCTGAATTTGTTTCTACAAATGGGAGAGTACTGTTGTTTTGAAAGAATACAATACTGTCAGACATTAAAATTAAAAGCACAAATAAACATACAAAAACTGTATCAGTGCTCTGAAAAAAGAACAAGTGGTGGTTTTAAAAAGGGGGCCTGAGTAACAACAATGGAGTGATAGTTCCTCTGCACTGCAAGCAAATTATTTTGCTACTCACTTGCCGATTAACGAGCAAACTTCTTTCTGATGGGAAATTCATAAGAAAATATTTTCAACACACAGCGCAAGAAATATGTTCAAAAAAGAATTTTTTCCTCACATTATAAGTTTGTCTGTGCAACAATGATATTAGTAGTGACTTACTTAATGAACTCAGAAACAAAGCAAAACAATTTGAAAGCTTTTGTTTAGTACTGATGAGAGTAATGACACAAACAATATTGCTCAGTTATTATGCGTTACTTGCACGAAGCACATGGGAAAAATGCATTATGGGCTGGTCACATCTATCCGTCTGTCCAGTTGATTACACCTGAGAACCACTGGATGGACTGGAAAGAAATCTGGTACGGAGGTTGTGCCATTCTGCAGAATGTCAAAATCGTACTTATGAATGTTCCAATAGTAGTCATAAAAAAGACATAGAAAATCGTGAGGTACACACACACAGTAGGCCACTGTGGTGCTGCAAGCTGGTGGCCAACTTGAGAACTACTTAAATATGAATTCATTACTTTTCAATGATTACCATAATTACCATGGTTATGCATTATTTGAATATTTTCCTTGGTTACCATGATAACCATGGTTCATACTGATATAAGTGGAGAATCAGCTGAAGTGTTCATATATGTTAGGCCATATTAGTTCAGGTTGTGTTAAGAGAAGTCCATTTAGGAAAGGTTAGGTTAGCTTAAAACCACATGGAGTATGCAAGCACATTTGTAAGTTACGCTTGCCTGTGTGTGTGGATGTGTGCATGCCAACCCACTTACACACACTACAAAACAACTAAAACTGTCAACCTCCTATTTTGGTTTGTTACTGCAGCAGAATGAAATCAGTTTTCATCTTTTCCTCATATAATAAATCACCCTCCTTATGTAGCCAAAACACATAATTAAAATTACAGATAAAGAAAATGAGAAAACAATATATGTTCCTACCTCATCACTGTTCAGCCAAAGTTAATGTTACAGACTAATCTGGAGACATATGAGTTATTCCCCCTAAGTTCCTACAAATTAACATGCACAGGGAAAAATTTTAAATCTCTCAACAGATTCTGACACGGGACAGAAAAGAAATGCAGGGAACTCGCAAACAAAAGTGTGGTGAGAGTATGCAATTAAGTGTTTAATGTTTTATGAATTTCTATGATACTATCTCCAGTCAGAATGAAGCAGTCTGTTTGCTTTTATCAATTACTCACTGAAGGACAAAAGAACAGTATCACGCTCCTCTTGAGTGGCTCTGATTCGTTCATGTAAAAGCTGAAGTTTGTCCTCGTAGTGTTGTCGCATAAACTGGATTCGCTTCTGAGACCGTTCCAGTTCCTCTATCAGCTTCTGTTTGATGTTGATCTCTGAGGTCAACTCCGCCAGCTCCAAACCGTAACGTGCAGTTTCTTCATCTGAAAAGTTACCACAGACGTAATTCAAATGTTTCATTTATAATTGTAATACACATAACAAATCATGAAAAATTATGGATGCTTTGAGCCCAAAGTTTGAATAAATGGAATGCTTACCTTTATCCTCTGTGTCTGTGTCGCTGTCACTGTCTTCTTCATTTTCACCAGCTGCAATAATAAATAAAAATATTCAATCATCAAAATTAAAAGTAATATGACAATTTAAAGACATAATAATGGAATGAGAGGGAAATTCTTTTGTAACCCAAAATACAATAGAAAAACAAAAATACGCAAAACATATTCTAAATACAGGACATGCATATAATACAATAAACGAAACAATGGACATATTAAAAATAGTACAAAACAAAAAACATAGGAATACAATAGAAAAATATTACATACAACAAACATATAAACAAAACATTTGTCTAAATGACAATAACATATTCCTTAATAACCCCATCTTCAATGCACTACAGATCATTAACCCCAACCCCGACAGCCACCTTTCACTTACTCCTTCCACAAGCAACCACAGTCAGTATTGACCCACACCTATACGATGACAGTCGTACTTCTGGACATATCGGAACATACAATCAATCCTACATCTAAGGTATGTTTTATTTGTTTTTATTTATATCTTACTGCTACTTTTATCTATAATTTATATATTTTGCATTTTATTCTCTAAATTCTTTTATAAATTCTTTCAAATTCTTTAGTGTTTCTTTCAATCTTCTACTTACAGACCGATATGTACATCTGATTAAATTTAAGAAAAGACAACACCTCGCCCAAATTCGAAAAACAAATGGCATAAAACATCACCAAATGGAATAATATTTGAGTTTTAAGTTCGAAAATCTTATACACCTGAAGATGGTTTTATAAAAACTGAAACATGTTGTGTAAAGGATGTTCCAAAGTGTAAATCGATCAATCGATATGGAACATCAATAATATTTTATTATCTTAATTATAAGAAATTTTAAATATTGTGATAAGACGGATGAAAATAAATAATTGTTAAACAAAAATAAGAAAAATATATGTAGTGACAAGTAACCTTTGGTTTGAAAATTAAAGTAATATTTATCATCATATTGTGTTAAATACTCGAGTTAAAGTATCTTCATTATTCTAAAAGGATTCTTTAAATGAATGACCTCAACCAGTGGTCCATGAACTGCTGGTGGTCAGTGACTGTAGTTGAACTGCAAATTATAGTCAGCATTATAATAACACAACAGAAAAATCACATTTTTCTGATTAGTTACTTTTACATTTCCTGTCGATCATCAAACCACTTGTGTTTAACATTTCTTTCTCTTTCTGGCCAAGCGGGAAGGAAAGAGTATTGGAGCCAGTCAATGCATACCTCAAAAATGGGAAAATACAAACATACAAACACATAACAAATTATCTTTGTGGATTATTTTTTTAAATGCAAACATTCAGTGAAAGTTATTATGGCATCTAATTAAAGTAAAACCACATAAACATACTGATTTTATATTGTAAATAAAAATGTGTTAATATGCTAGTATTTAGTAGGTTTGGAGACTCTTATTTGTGGGACAGACAGGATACCTATCAGTCCTGAGGAAATACATGACTGTTTTATTGGTCCGTGACTCAGCAAAGATGAAGAAGCACTACACTAAGACATGCATTCCAAGCGTGGGAACATTTGTAAGAATCATGATTACAGATGTTTCAGAGGTCCTTGCTGCCTCCATCATCTGATTGATGAGTCTCTTGATGATGGACACAGCAAATACCTCTGAAACATCAGTAAACTTCTACCAGACTACATGGTGCATCTACCCAGAAGACAGCCATCCTTAGACTGACCGCCATGAAAACCTCAGATCCTACATACTAACCCTTCTCTTCACTATCAGTATTATCACTTTCACCCTCTGCATCATCTTCCACACCATTTTTCTTGCCATCATCACCTTCCCCTTGCTGGCCTCTACTGCTTCTAGACAGCAGTTCCATGTCCTTTTGTAGCCCTTTCTTTGCTTCAGCAATCAGGCTGCCCACAGAAGATGTATCGCCTAGTGCTATGTCAAAATTGCCTGCCAACAGAACATTTATAATATTAATTACATTTCTCTCAATTACCTAACAGTGCAGGAAAACACAGATGAGTAAATTATAAAAGATTTATCTAGAGTAATGCAGTGAACCAATCACTTGCCACACCAACATAAGGAGCAATGTTACTAGAAGATCAGCAGGCAACTCACCTGTCATGGCCACATGAGGACTAAGTGGGACTCGTGCAGGAAAACATGAAGACGCCCTCCGCAGCTGCTGACACATGTTAACAACTTGTAATGCCAAACTTGGCCATTTCCTCTTTCCATCTTCCTTTCTCCCTACCTTTTCCTTTCTCTTTCCCTTCCTGTGACACTTGCCTTCCTGCTGCTGGCGTGGTCAGTTCTTTCAGACCTAAACTCTGTGTGCATTCTTAGTGGTTCGAAAATCTGTGCTGCTCTGGTTAAGTTACTCTGCCCGGCATACGCTACCTCGGCATATACGGTTCCCACTGTGGCTGTCTGGTCATCCATCTGACCTAATTTTATGGAGGCTACCATTTTGTGTTTCCTCCTGTACTGAAAGGATCCTCAAGTTTCATTTTGTGCTTGAGTTTGTTGCCTTTTTGGGTATGTTATTCTGATTAAAACATTGTAATATAGTATTTGTTGTCAAGGATTTAACATTCTGTTTCATATTAAACCTTTATTGATGTACGGTTGTCGCACTGAATTTGGGACATACGAATTATTGTTTGGGCTGAGTTAGAAACTGTGAGTAATCGTATAGCATGTCTTCCCCATTGATCCTACCCTTCTCTCCCCTTCATTATCCTATTATTCAAGTGAGGATTCATCTATAAGGCCCTTGTAATGACTGTCAGCCTATTGCATATGCCTCCATGACTGTGTCTCCTCAGGACAGAAAACTTCTGGCCTTTGAACTTTGACTGTCTTGCTCTCTCATTTGGCCTGGAAAGGTTTAGGTCATATCATGAACACGTTGAATTTGACCTTGAAACCAACAATCAGGCCCAAAAGTGGTGTCTTCTGCACCACCATCAGCTCGGTACAATAGCTCACCGGGTAATCAAACTTTTGCCATTTAAGTTTGCGGTTCATCATATTCATGGCACTCAAAATGTTGTTACTGACACCCTTTCTCCTTTGGTTGCTCCTATTTTACTAGATTTCTCATGCTGCATTTCGATACTAGCTCTCATCAGAGGTCGGACGATACTCTAAGGCTGTCTAAGTCTGACAGTCATGAGACCATACTCGGGTATTCTATCTCAAAAGACATTCTCCAACATAAAGCCCGTATGCTGGGTTCAGATATTGCTAGCCAACCTCTTGAAAAGTTATTCATTGATTTTGTTGGTAAATTTCCCAATTCATAGTCTATCAACTCTTAAGCTCTCATGTGTATCAAAGCCTTTTTCCATGTTTGTATGGATATATCCACTGCGAGAGGCATCAACTGTAATGGCTATTAAATCCCTGAACCTGAATTTTGGTGTTTGTGATATTTTGGTTTCTTATAATGTAAACCGATTTGTAGTTTCCATAACATGTGTTTCTCAAGAGGCAATCGCCATGTTACTGCACCCCTCTCATGTGAAAAAATTCAACAGGAATCAGAGCCATTCTTATCACCTACCACCATCAGAGTCAATCCCACTGGGATAGAAAAATTTTGTAGTTACAAATTGTTCTTAATTCTGACAGCCATGATTCTAATAGGTTAACTTCCTTACTTACACTCAAAAGTCTCCTTTGTTGGCTCTTTGGTCCATTATCTCTTCCTGAGTGGAAAACGGATATATCCAGACCTGACCAGTGCCTCACATGTAGAAATCACATATATACACCCAGAGCTTACGAGATGTTCCAACAGACCAATTTCTCTGCCATAAGAAGTTGTATGCCATGACAGATGACTCTAATGTTCAGAGGAAGTATTTGTAGTACCACAGAGTGTAACAGATGGCAGGACTTTTGTGTTACGAGATTGCAGGAACTAAAGTTATATGTAAATGTCACATGGCAACAATGTTTTTTAAAGTTTCATATCTTCAAGATGATTTTGATACTTGAGGCAATATTTTTCAATTTTTAGCAACAATAACACTGTGCAAAAGTAATTTTAAGTAAACACTTTTATTTACTTCAATTTACTTTGGAACATAAATGACAACCCCCACGACATCCAAATCTCGTGATCACCAAGTGTGTGGAAATGGGTAGATCTAAGTGGGAAGACATTCGGAAGCCAATGTAATTAAACTGGACTCTGTGCAGTTACAGCAGAACATAAGTGAAATGAGTGAAAGAAAGAAGAATATAATGACTCAAATACAAGAGAAATTTTGGAATGTTCAGAGCATCGACATGTTATGACAGCTCACCTAGAGGCAAATTGACTGACAAACTCAGACACTTCAGTTTACCTGCTTGTATCCAGCCACCAACAGCCCTTTCAGCCAGAAGGTGGGTGTTCATACTGCTGAGCACATCGATCGTTTCTTGCATGGCCTTTACTCTAGTTCTCAGATTGTTATTTTCTGTCTGCAGCATAGTATTTTCATGAAACATGTCATTTACGGTCTCAACGCCATCTTCGCCGAGCATCCTTTTGCCCTAAACAAAAAACAACTTTGTGAATCACACATACTACGCAACACTACATTCTTACATGCTTATGTTTACTTTTCCACAAAAAACAAAACTGTACTTTCACTATACAGGATATACACAAAAGAATGGTGCAACTGTGACTGGTGACTCATTTTTGGACATGTTGGAAAGCTGGTTGTTACCCCAACTGAATACCAATTATGACGATTACATTCTACAACTGGACGGAGCCACGAGGCAGATGAGGATCAGATAAATCTTGAAAGTAAAATCTTCCCATCAAATGACAAAATGCAAATTTCAGCAGTCAGTTTGCAATAAAATGTATTATAACATGGAAAAACACTGTCGCATTATGTGCAAAGAAATCAAAAGAAGTTCCATTTGTTCAGATTGTTAGAATTGTATGTTCTCAACAATACAGACCCCTTCAATCTAACTGTAGATTTAAAACACACACGTGACAACAAAAAAATATATCAGAAAATTACAGTCCAAATATTAGAGAAGACTATGCACTTTCTGGAATTTATTCTTTCTGAATTTCCTTGCAGCGTATCACTTCCCGAGTGAAACATCGGGAACATTTGTGGCCACTGTTCCTAAGGAATAACTTCTTTGAAAATACTTTATTTTTGTATTAGATTGCAATAAATATTTAATGGGGGGCCAGTAACAATGCCTTATTCTAACCCTCTCTTTCCAATAGTTAGTATCTATAATATTCAAGAACCACTAGGTCTTGTATTACACACCTTCAGTCTCTAAGAATTCCACTTATTTCAATGTACATTACACCAGATCCAATTTATTTTATCTTAATTTAAAACTGTAAGACTTATGAGAGATTTCTGGTTCTCATGTTGGTGAGTATGAAGAGGACAACATTCTGCTGGGAATCATCCTGTAGAAGTTGACTGATGTTTCAGAGGTGCTTACTGACTCCATCATCAGGGTGATCATCCTGCTTGATGCAATATCCCAGAAGACTGTCATCTTCATTTATAGGACTTATAATGGACTGAAGCAGTTTTAATGTCCCTTTGAATACATTTATCTGAACACATGACACAAAACAAGGTCCGACTTCATTTTAAAACTGCTGCACTCAATCATACACTGGAAAGGAACATAATTTCATGCATGTCTGAGAAGATGTGAAAGGTTTGGTTCAATAACTGCTACTGATAATGTAACTTTGAAATAAACCTGTTTGTATTCCAGCAGTTCCAACTGCAACTGCTGTATCTCTTGTCGTAAGAGAACGATGGTCCGAGATGATTTATCCTGATTTATGGCAACCCTGTTCTTGATATTTCGTGCCCTGTTAGCATAATTGAGCGTATTCAGTGTTTCAATGAAGTCACAATCACTGGGTGACACACATGCTATCATTATTGTTCGGCTGTTACCTGCAAACAGTCGAGCATTGTTCACTTCTATGATTTCATATATCATTCAGATAATAGATCAGATTACTGGTTACATTAAAGTTAATAACACTCACAAAAAAACTCTGTGTTCTATGAGTCATAAGTTACATTTTATTTAATGCCTTTGTTTTGAAAATAATAATTAACTACAATGGAAGGATTAGCTTGAACAGAGTAGAGTATTGGACATTATATACTAATTATAACATTTTCTTAATTTCTAATATAATAATATTCAAATTTTAATAATACATGCTGTAACCCTGGACTACTGTAAACATTTATGGTGCTCAATCTTCATTTTATGCAAGACCCACATGCTGGGCTTTTAAATCCTAGTACCCCATCCTACAAATGACCCATACGCTGGGCTTCATGCATTTCACTCACCAGAACACATTGCAAAATACATTAGATGTTCTGTTACATTTATGTTTTATGAGATTTTTTATGGCTTCAAAAGCTACCAGCACTCTTCAATATGTTACACTTTTGTGTTTTTTATGGTACACTTCAAAACACCAATGCGCTGCCCCATATAACACTCCCCACATTTTATTAGCATGCTCTTGTGTATCCCACATTCAAAACGGGCGTGACAATTCACTCTGGAGGAATGCAGTGGTAAGTGACTGCTGAAATTTACCTCGAGTCAAGTCTCTCCATGGGAACACGGTAAACTCCCAGCATTTTCAGTCAAGTTTTGCAGAAGAACTAGCTGCACATTTCTATGTTCAACTGTGGCATCACATGATCTAAAGAGGAATAAGCTGTTTAGAATAGTAAGGTCCAACAGGTGGAAAAAGGTTTTTATCCATTTCCATATCTGCCATTGAACTCACTAACTCTTCATCATTATGTCTCCTTTGCCCAAGTATCCCACATGCAACTTATAGTCCTGCACAATTTGTAGCTTGAAAGCATTTCCATTTAAGTTTAAAGTTCCATGTTTGTCGTAAAAGTTGTCTTCTGTTGCTGGTGTATTATGTGTACTTATCAGCACATACACATTACATGTACCTCTGCAGACCACTGTCTTCAAGTCATCTCATGTCCTGGACCAAATATCACGTTCTATTGGTTTGTTTGGCCATGTCTTGTGTCATTCCCATTCTCTCACGTTATCTAATTTTCTGTTTAGTCAGAACAAGAAGTCATGAGAGGAAATAAAGTTATCTGTGTTCAGCTTACATCTGTGTTCTGCCCTTTTTGAAAAGCGCTTAACTGTAACGCGTGTTGTCGTATTTGTGGTAACTCATATTCCGTTTTGTCTAAAATCCATCCTTCCCTTAAGAAGTACTAAACTTTGTTCACAGCCAGATATTCAGAAGTCCTGTCTGAGCAAGAGTCGTTCAGTAAGCAGAAAGGCAGTCTGGTAATCCAAATTCTTGCTGCCATAAAAGCCAGTCTTATATCACTACATCCATAACTAACTCAGAACACATAAGAAGATAAGTTGGTTAAAAAATAGAGAGGAGGAGGAGAAGTGCAACACATGAGCATTCTTACCTCCAAGTGAGTCCTGAAGCAACCTTGTAAGCTTTGAATCTCTGTATGGCACATGAAGCGCCTTTCTTGACTTGTCACCGAGAGCTGATATCACATTTCCCAAAGCCAACTGTAAAAGCAAAGTCAAAAAATGCACAAAGAATTGTGACGGGCCTATAATTAATTCTGAATATATGAAACATGAAAGTTATACCAGAAAAGTAAAGACATGCAACCAAAATTTAATCAAACACTGACCAAAGTCCACAATCTTCTCAATGGTGAATTACAATAACCCTTGCATTTTGAAATAGTGAAGGCTAGCAGCTTAGATACTGGTAGTTAAAATAAATTTATAAAAGTATTTCACACACTTGATAACGTGCAGAACTATAAGTAATAACGGTACAGATGTTCTTATAATGTGCACGAGGATGAAAAAGCTAGAAAATGTAAGAATAGCATAATTCTAGTTCATGTGTTCTGTTATTGCATCCAAATTTTGAACTTATGAATGCAAATTTTAGGGGTTATCTTACAAATCTTGTCAGTCAGTCGGTACAGATAACACAATGAAGATAAGTCTAGCTGAATTATCTTGAAAACCATAAGACTTATGGAAACAGCATATTTAGCATAAAATGCATGTTTCTATACAGATTTTGTTAAAGAAATGTACAAGTAATTATTCTGGATGTAAAGAGCAACAAGATCTCACAGCATCATGACCCAGAAGGCCTGAATCAACATACAGATAAAATTATTATATGGTACAAATAAAAACTTACGAGACCACAGTTTATTGAGATTCCCTCTTTTGCACGTTCACCAGTGGCTCCGGTCCTCTTCAGGCGTTCTGACCCTGCTAGGTCAACAAAATGGAATTTGGCTGAAAGGGTTTCAAACTCACTAGATGGATCAGTTGCTACCACACAGTCCCCATCATCTACATTCTGAAACAAAGTAAATAAATGCAAGAACTGTACTAGCACCGGCAACAAATTTAAAATTCTTTTGACGTGGGCTGGTGAGCACAGGCAGACTGAATCTCTTTGTCTGATTTGCCACTGAGGACACTGCAACTACTGACTTGCTGGAAAGATTTGAGTGATGAGTCTCTCTCCACCAGAACAGAGGAAGACCCGAGAAGATTAGCACTTAGGAGAAGATGCAATTCACATCATTTCTACCCCAAGTGTATTCCAGAAATGAGGTTAGTGAAATTCCATTGCAGTTCACATAATCAATTTTAGATTTAACCACAGAGATCAATTCTGGTGGCAATGAGACACACCTCAGCACTCTGAGCAGCAGGTACTCACTTCCACTTTCACCATCCATTGTTGTTTAATGTGAAGTGTGAATATTGCATGTGAGCGTGAAGACTGAGAATTCATCTGGGTGCTGGCCGTTGTCCTCGAGAGTGCTCCCATGCGCAAGCACTGAAGAGCATCCTCAGCCGACATGATGGGCTTCATAGTTACTCCCATTACATAAATGCCTCCAGAAGCATCTTCGTGGATTTTAATTCCGCCCTTCCCCTGAAATTAAAGAATCTGAATGTTAATTAAAACACCCCAAAGCAATGAACATTGCAGTTGAGTATTGGGAATTCCTGGGTTACCTATCAGCCAGGAGTACAGATGTCCTGAGACAAGTACTTTATGCTCAACCTCAGTCCTTCAAGGCAACACCTCACACTAAGCCACAACCACTTCCTTCCATCATGTGTGCCTATGGCTTTCAGAAATAAGCCACAATGACTTTCGCATGTTCTCAAACATTCAGCGTGCACTGCAATTGGCATATTCATTTTGAATGTCTGAGAGTGTAAGGGTTCCCTTACAAAGATCTGGAAGAGACAATTAACTGAGCAAGGGTGGAGAGTGCAGCCTGCCTCTTTGCTGGATGCTGCTTAGCAATTCCCAGCATTGTCACTTTAGTCCTGAAGATGAAGACATGATACTTCTCCAAAAAGTTGGCTTTTATTGGCTAGTCCACATAGCAAAAGAACCAAATACAACATCTTCAACATTGTCAATGCAGTGAAAGCCTAAAATCTCACATAGTACAGACTACGTTCACGTACGATCTAAAACAGACGATGCTCATCACCGTGGATGAAGACCAGCAGCTGCTGACTGACGAAGGTGGTCAAGCAGATAGTTTGGGTGGGAAGACAAACACCAGGCTTTGCTTAGTCTGTATCCTTCCATCTTTGTCTTAATAGGCTATCTTCACTTTATGTTCCATCATAGGCCAGTCACCAGTGTCAGGCTAACGTTGAAGTAAATATTGCATTAGAGTTAAAATCCTGAGGTCTGCATCTCTTTGTCTTGTATGTTGTACTTGCACAAACACTAATTAAAATGGGGCACGCGTATAATATACAACTACGAGGTGCGATCGAAAGGTTTCCAGACTGTGCGTATAAAAACCCGTACACTTATCTCAGGTATTAAATTCATCCATCACCCTCGAATTAGTTCCCCTGGGAGTGAACACAACGATCCCAGCGCCGCTGCCAAGCCTGGAAGCATCCCTGGAAATCTTTCTTTGTCAGCCTGTCAAGCACCATCTGCGATTCTGCCTGAATCTCTTCTATCATCTCAAATCTCCTTCCCTTTAGCTGTATGTTCATCTTTGGGAAGAGGAAGAAGTCACACGGAGCTTAGAAAGGAAGTTGGGGTCGGTTCTTGCAAGATCTTTGAGCTCCTGACAAACGAGAAGTCGATTCTGCTTCTGGTGCTCAGACAGGATGCGTCGCATGTGGAGTTCTTCCTTTAGAATCAGCTGACAGGTCCCATAGCCTATCCCAACAATGTCGCACAAGTCGTTGATGGTACGACGTCGATCTTCGTGAATGGCCTGCCGAATCTTCGTAACATTTTCGGGCGTTGTACTCGAAGATGATCGTCCAGAACACTCGTCATCATCGACAGAGGTTCGGCCATTTTTAAAACGTGAATGCCACACAAAAGTTTGTGCACGACCCATTGCAGACTCCCCAAATGCTTGCTTTAGCATTTCATAGGTTTCCGTAGCCGTTTTGGCGAGTCTTTGGCAAAATTTGATGTACACTCTTTGTTCATGAAAATCCGCCATTCCGAAATCGCAGGAGGGTCGGTGTAATGCACTACCAAAACGCCCGTAACTAAGAAACAAATGCTAATTCGATGATGCCGGCTGGCACACTGATTCACTATGAATGTAGGCCGCACCCCCTAGCGGCAGAAGCTCGTACTACATCTGGTTCGCCCTCTATTGACACAGTCTTGAAACTTTCCGATCGCACCTCGTATATGTTTTAAAACTTCTATGTGGAACTCATACCAGAAATGGATATTGAAGCAAGCAGATCATCATATTTAAAACAAAACATCTAACTGTTGTTTCTCTGTAAATCTCATCAAGTCCAGTAACTTGTCGTTAACAAGCAATATGTAAATCTCAGTATTATCGTTCATATTATTACCATATTATGTCACATTAGTGAGGAGAGAACTGTGAGGGTGGCGGTTACTTACTCTATTTTTCCATTATTTGTTGTTTGCTGACATTCTAACTTTTGTGTTCAAATCTGACTGCAGACAAATAGTTTTATTTGTTAAACCTTAGAAGCATTTTTGTTTTTGTTAAACCTTAGAAGCATTTTTGTTTTTGTAAAATACTCAAATTACTTATACAAAATACGATTCAATATATTTGCCCTTAAAGTGACTCGTTTTAAGGCCTGACATCTGTAATTAGATATCCAGAATCTGTGAGCCTCAACCATGGATCTCATTTGTCGGCATGGACTCAATTATAAATCAAACATTACACTGAGATCAACCAACGTCACCGTTAACCAAATTTAATTAAATTCATCGTGGGTTACATTTGTGATTTCTGACTTGTTATTTGAATTGCACATCAGTAGACCTATGGTTGTTGATGTAAATGAGAAACACAAATGATTTTGTATAGCATACTTTGAGTCACCCAGTGTATTTTGTCCATTTATGTTCGCCAGTCAATCTTCTATAATATAGCTGACATATCAGGTTTGAACCATTACCAACAAAAATTCTGTCCATGAACAAGTCATCACTCTTGTTGAAGATGGCAGGCTAAGTGCTAGTGCTAGAGGTGGACAGTATAGTGGACCAGGGCGCACAGCAAGAGCATGAGTACAGAAATATCATGTAGATGGACAACTATAAAGATGTCGAGGAACCGGGTAATGGCGCATTCCAGCGTAGCTCAGGAAGCTGTGTTAGCAGCCGAAGCTCAAAGGAACCTTTTCGCCAGTGCAAGCACGTTTGAGGCTGCTACCGGCATTGCCGGAGAGAACGGCGTAGCTGGTTGCTTTGAGACTAAAATACACTGGTCAGTGAAGGCTGTAATTAGCGATGAACATAAACTAAACCGCCCAGCATTTGCCGAAGGCAGCGTGGATCACCAGTCGGATGTCATTTTCTCTGATAACTCTACATTCAGCTCTGCAAATGATGGGCCGGTTCTAGTTTACGGACCATGAAGGAAACCTGTCCTGACCTCCCTCTAAGAAAAAGAGATGATCTTTTGACCCTTGTCTTAGCAACTTCAGATGAAGTTGCTTCACCTCAGCATTATGTGCAATCTATAACTGAGTCCACGTGAAGATGAATGAGATCCATGGTTGGGGCTCAGAGATTCTGAACATCTTACTGAAAATGTCAGCTCTTAAAAGAATCCTGTACAAGGGCCAGAATATCAAAGTATATTTTGAGTCTGTAGCACGTAGATGAATAATATACAAGAGAAAAATTCCAACAATTATTTTTACAAATACAACACAATCATTAAAAGAAAAAATGCAGACATCAGGATCAAAATTCATACACGTAATCTCCATTCCAACAATAACTCTCTTCCCTAGAGAACTGACTATGACGGACCATGGACGACTGAGCAGAGACAGACAGAAACATAAATTCTCATTTTTCCTAAAATAAGCAGACATATTGGTGTCTTTGTTTAAAGGCCATCAGGAATAAGTCATCGTAGTTAATGGAAGATACAAAAAAAAGTCACATACAAACAAATACAAAAAGATTACGAATGATCGGAGTTATGATGTCAGCTGTACATTTACGTTACTTCTGGTTTGGCACTTAAAAAAATTCATGCGCCTGGTTTCTATTGTACAGAGTATACGAGTATAATCAACAGTGTACAACGCAAAAGGCACCTTGCTGAACCAAGAGACAGACCACATAATTGTGATATTCCTAGACACTTTTCAGGAACTTGACTGTTCTACTACTACTACTACATACTAAGCATTACATTCTTCTGGTATGGCAACTCTGCACCTATTGTCTACTCTTCTTTGAAAAACTGAACACCTTAAAAAGTAAGTTTACAACTTTTTTTCAGAATCAGACTCCAATTTTAGAAATACAATGTTATTAGTGTTACTAAAATATCAACCTGAATCACTTCATGTAAACAGACATAATAAATGTTTGTGAAATAAGATGTGAACGCCATGAGAGATAGTGGACGAATATGATCAGTAAATCTGACTGAATTGATTCACACCACACGGAGTCCTTGCTACACCGCACCTTGTTTAAATCTTCAACAGACCTTTTTTATATTCACCCTTACCGCATATTGTCCCCTTGAATGATCAAATAAATCAATAATATCTTCATTGTACAGTTCCATAAACTGTGCTACTATTTTGAATTCTGGCGCTGGCTGACCAGCTTCCTGAGCCTGGTTTGCGCGGTTCTGAATTCCATGGAAGAGGTGACGTATTGCCCGTGGGACGATTCCAATCTGCTCCGACTCGACTTCCACATCAAATCCGGTGCCCATAGTATATGTTTTTCCAGATCCTGTCTGCAAAACAAATATAAAACAAACATATGAGATCTGAGGTTTTCGTGGTAGTGAGGATGATAACGTTCTTCTGAATTTTGGCACAATGTAGGCTCGGTGCCAAAACAAAGAAAAACAACGTAATAAAACAAACATATCACAACATGATGATGACATTCTTCTGGGTTGTTGTGCTGTGAATTCTGGTAGAAGACATCTATGCTACCTCCACTATCATCGCCCTGATGATGAAGGCAGAAAGGACCTCTGAAATGTTAGTAAACTACCAAATTACACGGCGCAACAACCCAGAAGGCAGCCGTCTTCAGACTCCCCACAGCAGAAACCTCAAATCCTACATATCATAACATACTAATGACAAAACATGTTTTTCACAGAAGATACTGTTCAAAACCAAGAATTCAACCAGAATAATATTTTGATTGTGTCCTTGGACGCAACACCATGTAGTCTTTGAGGTGCTTCCCAGCGTTTAGAAGGAATCTACTGCCTACTTTCAATCTGATGTGGAAATGGGGTTGCTATTTGGACATAACCCTGATAAGGTAGGCATCACTCAGAAAAACAAGAATGCGTGAACTGCAGCAGAAGACACGTAGCTATTACTAACAAGATGCAGACACAACAAACAAGGCTCTGACACACACACAGGAGGCCCATGAGTTACAAATGCAGAATGTGTGGTGTAGCCAGATTTATGTATGACGCAGAGTCCATGAGGATAAAGAAAACGAATTCTGAAATGTAGGTTACTTTAATCTAAAGTGATAAACACAGTCTGTGAAGAATTTCCCAAAAAATGCTTTCATAATAACAAATTCTCACCTGTCCATATGCCAAAACAGTTGCATTGTAACCTTCGAGAGATCCGTTCACAAGAGCTTCTACACAGGTTGTGTACACATCCTCTTGCTGGACATTCGTGTCAAAGACATAATCATATGTGAAGGTCTTGTCTGAGCCCAGCGTCACCTGGGGTTTGCCTGGCGTAACACTGGTACAAATCCGACACATGTCGATGAGTTCCCGTGCTATCTGCGGTCTGATCCTGTAACAATGAACAGATGAATTTCGTTTCAACTACTGAAGTTCTGAAATTTAAAATAATGACGATGTGACACATAATATTATTTCTGGTACTTGTGGGTTATTGGGACACATCGCTTTAAAAATAGGTTAGGTTAGTTGTAATTTATTTAAATAAAATATAATAACTTTCAAGTATGTGTCATTTATCCACACACATTAACCTAACCTAACCTAACCTACTTTTAAAGTGATGTGTGCTGATAACTCACAAGTACCTTATTTTTGAACACAGTTGCTTAAAGGAGTAGAAAAGAAAATTATGGAGGAGGTAAGATTTAAAGTCTGAAAAAAAACTTTGTTGTTCTCCAATCGGTTTAGAAAAATGAATAACATACATTCACCATTTCAATTTATAGGCTGTATAAAATCAGAGAGGTTGTGTAAGTTGTGTATGTAATTCTGAGAAACATTCTGGTTTCAAAACCAGGAAAGCACCCTGATGAAGGATTTATCAGACTTCTAATTGTTTTATCCAAAACTATTACTGCACACAACTAAATGTGGGAAAATCCGACAAATACTTCCATTTCTTATCAGTCCATTGCCCCAAGGCTTATCATATGCCTGATCATGCATTACACATTACTCATTACCACACGAAAGCTTTATTCCCTGGAATTGTAGTAGGAATAGTTCCTTCTGCTGTGGAGGGGCAGATAGAGAAAACGTATTATGGCCGTGTTTAAGGTCAATAATCATGAATGAAACGCATTTCGGATACACCCACAATTTCTGGCTTTCGCAGCCGTTCATTTCCAACACTGATCCTGTTTTTGTGATGGCACAGTATAGAACTGGGTTGTATCGCCGACGTTTCGGATATCTGTAATCCTTCCATACGCAAACCCAAACATGTACTTCGCCTATAAGATTGAGATGTCCGAAGCCTCGGCGATACTCAGCCCGTCATCGCACCGTGTCGACACGTGATAAAAACTGGATCGACTTTATTTTTCTGTTACAATACAACTTATATATTTTCGTGGAATATCGAACGATTGTTTGTTTGGTTTGGGGTGGCAGACGCTGCGGGGTGAGTGAGGTTATCCCAAAATCGCCAGCGTGCACCCCGTGTCAGCCTCCCTGCCTGGCCGGTTGATTCCGGAGCTTCCGCCCTCCCACGCAAACAAAGGGCTCTTTCTGGAGCCAGTCATCTGGACGGCAAAAACGTTAGCACACTTATGAGGCAGGAAGTGCCGACTAACTGGCAATGGGAAATGTTAGTTAGTTGCTGGCCCCACGCGCAAGTGGGCTGTGTCGCCGGCGTTTCAAAAAATAACATGCGAAGTGCGGGATCACTGCCCTTCACACTTCCCCCTGAAGATCGGGTAAGCAGGTTCCTTCGAAATATCGGCAACAAAGACCAATTCTGCACTGTGCCAGCATCCCAAAACATGTATACACATTACAATACGGAATATTAGCCTTGTCAGTCAGCTGCTCTCTGCTGTGGACTGTACCGGGAAGGTGCCTTACACGACTAGATTCGCCAAGTGCCAATGCCGACGTATGCAATGGTTTAGTTTCTTAAAATATCTCAATTTCATTCACTGAATGCGTGCGAACAACTTTTTAGGACTCCCTGTATATGAAAATGTTTTCTTTTAGCTTCCGTTGTCTGATTGCGGGGACTCGCACGAAGCACGCGGAAATCAGCTGATCGCACGGCGAGGTAACGTTTCAGCACATTCTGTGTACATTGTCGAAGCATTTCACGATGACTTTTCAAAAGACGTTTATTACAAGAGATCCTGACAGAATCACGATGTGAACAATTCTCAGGGCTGGTGTTAGAAATGCCCACAGTTCGTGGTTGAAGCAACGAAACCAGAGAACATAATCAATCCATCGGCAAATTCGACGAAACTAAACAGAAGTTATTATCTATGTATCTTAAAGAACTAAGCAGTTCACGCTCGCCTACGAATATTCTTTTTGACGATGGCTTCGATGTATCACGCGGCCATTTCACTTAGCGAAATCCACGTAAGCTAACAGAAACATCAGTTCCGTGTTTTATTTCCCGAGTGGCCTTGGCCGACAACTGAACAGCCAAGGATGTACAACTTATTTGATGATGTAATTATGAAAGTTACGTCGTAACAGAAGAGATTATGTACGATCTACGTCACCTTTCGAGCCTTAGTCCAGACGCGTGAACGGAGTCACGTTTGAAATGCATCCGTGGACAAGGCGGCTATCGCGTTCTGACCACCTTCTGGCGACATCGGAGCAGCCCCCTTACCTGCTGTACGCCAAACTGCTCCAAAACGGAGCGTCCAGCGCATCGGAATGAACGCAATCCTTACCTACATTTTGTAATCATTCGGATGTATCTCAATTAACGGTGCAGAAACAGCCTTTACGGCAGTAACTTAAAGAACTAGTGGCTCACTTAGTTTGTAACTGACGGCGTGGGTTTAATTTTGAGATTGTAATTACACATACATTATGAAATCATCATATCGAATTTATAACTTGTGTTGGGCAAGGCCGTGGTCTAGGCAACACGGAGTTTTCCTCCGGGGGCTTCCCCGGTTTCTCCGTGGCACCCCAACAATTACTCCATTCACACACAGAAGAAGGCAATGGCAAACCACTTCTGGATCATCTGCCAAGAACGTATATGAACAGGTCCCAGTCCGAGAAGAGAAAAGGATGGAAGGATCCTGTATATATGGACCTGTCCTCAGACAGAACACTAAATAAATAAATAATAAGATATTAGCAGTGTCGTCTGGCATGTGCTATGGTTTGTCGTCGGTTCCAGATCATTCACATTTGTGATATAAAAGTTATCAGAAATTTCTACACACTGTTCTGTGGACAATGGAGGTGATCAAGGTACAAAGAACACAAGATAATAACAGAAAGAAAAAATAAAAGAGGTGGGGGGGGGAGAAAAGGTGAGCAGAGAGATTGGATTATGAGACGAAGCGACAATTAATTCCACACAGCACATCCCTGCAGCCTCTGCTTGGGCTGGTGACGTTTTAGAAACAGCTTCGCATAGAACTCGGTGTTGAGACAATCATCTGTGAAGGTTTGACGTAGTTAGCATCTCGAAACTCGCGTGTGACCTCATAAGGTAACATCGTGTAGGCGAGGTACGCGTTTCCTTCGACAGCGTCAACAAATGAGAATACAAAAACGCGGCCAAAGAGCGTAGGTTGCAGAAAGAAAAACACTGTCCCGCTAGCAAATAGTCCGCTGTTGTGCAGGCACGAATTGCCAACTCCTCTTGTCACTTCCGCCCGACTAACTTCTGACGGAAACTGCGTGCAGAAATTTGTTTCCCTCTTTAATTTCTGGGTCGACGTGAAGCTCCAGTATTTCATGGAAGTGAAATAGCGAAAAAGGAAATTGGTTAAGAATCAACTGGAGTCAATATTCGGTCACTGAAATATCACTTTTTATTCTTAACGGTGCACCTCTATGTTTAACGACGCTGTTTCACTGCATGGGTCGACTGGAATGAGACGATCATGAATGGTACGCCCTATTTGAAAGTATAATAACGACACCCCCCCCCCCCCGAAGAGACACCTCGGCACTCTCAGAATAACCAACACCTCGGCCGGGATTCGAAACGGGTGCCTTCGACCTTCTACTGCGGAGTATTCGCCTTCGCAAAACAATCCTTCCGCGTTCTTATAAAACTGAGGAGGACGACAGATGCGTCAAAGATTTAATTCAGTTTTCTCCTTGCAGCGTATTGGCCTATTAAATATCTTTAAAAACTTTACACGCAATAGATTTTACCTTTCTTTATTAAAAGTGGTACTGGTAACGGGTTCGCTCGTGGCTCTGAGTGGCGGCGAATTTAAGAAACATTAAATCAGAATCGGGTCCACCCCCTCGCAAACGACTCACGTGACTCTCCGCTCACGACAACCGATGTTGGTAAGCCGCTGGAAAAGCTCAGTGGGTACAAACATGACGTGTTCACTCTGGAACACTAATTCGCATCTAAATCGTCTGCTCCTGTTCGCGAAACGTTTGGCAACGCGTGACCTGACGAGGAAGCAACGAACAAGACATTGATACTTCAGGTAACAGGGAAGGTCTGTGCGTCTTCTATGAGACGCTGCTCTGCAAGTCGCTATAAGAAATTAAAACTGCTTATCAACTGATTCCCTCGCCGATTTTCAACCATCACGGTCGCGGAGAAGGCACGACAGCCGTTCTTAAGCCCGGCCCACATTTCTACATCTTGCCTTAACGCAACGAACGTGTCGTAACAGCGAATGCGCGTATGTGGGCGATGTTGCTGTCGACATTAGCTGATGTTCGGTTTTTAAGCGAACGGCGAAGGACGTTGTAGGCGTTCGCCAAAATTGCGCGCCGCCTCGCCCACACACGATTCTCAGCGCTGAGTTGTTTCGTTACGGCAGAACGCGGAGTGTGGACGGGGCGCATCAGCTGCCTGGGCGGCATGGTCGGTATTCCGGCTACGACTTGCTTGTTTTAGCGACTGGCTTTCTGCGTGGTTTTTCCACAACACCCGAAAAAATGATGCCTGGATTTTACCTCCGGACAGGCCTCGACTATTCCAAGCACCACGAGTTAAATAAATACTGTTCAAATACTGAGAGACGGGAAGACAGTTTCACTTAACCTCCCGCCAATACTACGTATGCCGAAACAACGATGCCGACCTTCACGGTTGCTGGTAAACGAAATACTATTTGGTCTAGCGGAGTGGCCGCGGCATCGCAGATCTTCTGTTTTACCCGAGGCTTCGATTTGCCTACGTCTTATTGCTTCTAAGCAAACTCTAAAGTACACAAGCTGAGTGCAATTACGTGAAGGTCGAAAGAGAAAAAAACACTTTTCTTTAACAGATGGAACAAACGCAAACTCCCACAAGAATTCCAAGGGACAGACAACGTGAATACTTCGTTGTACGCGGTGGTTATGGTTCCTCTTACAAAATTACTCGGCTGAATAACATCTTTAAAGTTACGGGTGGAATTTCGAAAACATTTTATTGCAATGAAGATTTCTGTCTTCTGGGTTATTGCGCAATAACCCAGAAGACAGAAATCTTCATACTCACCGCTGTGAGAACCTCAAGTCTTACATTTTATTGCAATGTTCGTAGCACCAGATAAGAGCAGGATCCATCTGCAAGACAGCAGCAGAATTCCGACGTGCCGTGTCGCAATGCTCCATTTTACTCAAAACACAGCGGGATGAATCGCTCTCCCCACATCACGCACCTTCTACATTTCGTGCAATCAACGGCTGCAGGCGCAGGCATGACCTTGCCGCAAACGAAAAGGAAGGAGGCTCAGTAGCAAATACCAGTTTCTTTTCTTAAAAAAAAATTACCTTCTTCATTCGTAAGTTTATTTTCCCATTAAATACTCTTTTCGTTTGTGAGCACTGCCCCCACTCCCACTCGCAACCTTTTACCCTCCGCGTTCTCACGTGACGATCTGCACAAGAAGGCTTCAGGGCCTGTAACAATGCAACATCGTATTTCTGACAAAAGAGAAACTGCAGCCGGTAGAAATTCTCCGCAGGTCGAGCGCTTAAAATGGCGAAGATCCGTCCGTGAACACGTGCAAGTCCGTATGATTGGTGCAATATTACCGAAGGCCGAGAGAAAGCCGCTGACCGACCATTTGCTCACGTGCATCTGACAGCTGTCGAGTTGCGTGTCGATGAGGCTATTGGGAAACCGCGATATTTCAGACTGATACTGCATCCAAGGCGTGCACAAGCACTGGAACTGCAGACAATTGTCCATAAACACTAACTGTTCAGGAAAGTGTGCGCACGGTGTTTCCATTACGTGGCAAAAAGTGTTTCTGTGTATGCCAAACATGTGAACCGGTTTGACCTGGTGGAAAATTAATTTCTGTACCGAATAATGACTTGTACTACTGTTCTGGACGACCCACGATCGCTTGCTTATGTCACCCGATTATTCTGCCTAATCCCTCCACACGTCACGGCAGGGAAAACCCTGGTGTTTACAACCTTGCGGAGAAAAATGGCTCGTGCTGCTGTACGTGCCAGTAACATACGTCCGCCGCGTTTTTGAACGATTTCGTCGTCAGACAGATCAACTGTAGTGCAAGCAAGGCGTGGCTGACATTTCAAGAGGCGTAATAAGCCGCCTTGACACACAGAACGGCATTCTGTTTCACCGCGAAGCGGCGGGCCGGGCTCAGCCCTCCCGCTTCTCTGCAGAGTCAGCTTTCGGCCAAAGTGCCGCCATCTTGACCGTAAACTATCACGGTGAGAATGAAGTTGGTACAGACTCTTTTTCCCCCCTTCTGTAACTGCTGGAGACTGTGGTGACAAGAGGCAGGTGGCCCACTTGAAATCAATGGGACGGCACATCACGACTGCTGTCAAAGAACAGGGCGTGCTGACTTTAACCGCATTGGGTCTACAAGTTGTTCATTTCGCTACAAACGATTAATGGGACATCACTAGAAATAAAAGATTGAGTGAAGCAACCATGAAGAAGAGAGCACGAGAGCAACAAAGATTCTGGCACATCAGATGGAAATTCTTGCCTCGGAACTTCCTGTCCACCGGACAACGCGCCAATTAACCAAGAGGTGGAACTATGAGGGCGAGAGTGAGAGAGAATGGCTGGGCGTGACGGAGGGGCATTGCAACTTCCGCTCCGAAGACGTGCGGGTCGTCGAGCTGTGCGTGGAAAATACGATCTTTTCCTTCAATTTTGGACAGCTATGAAACTGAAAGCTGGGTTCTAAAATCCAAGAAGGTGTTTAAAAATTATACGCTTATGCACCCAAAATGCTAATGTAACGTTATATTTTGGATAGATTTATTTAGGTATAGTCCTACTAATGTGGTAGCGTGGCTTGGAATGGAGCAAGGCAAGTTCACAAGGATGCTGTCGTCAGCTTAAACATACTCAGCTGATATGATATTTCGTCTATGAGGCTACAGCTTGCTCCCTAAGACTATAGACATTTATTTCCAACACTAAGTACTACATAAATTTCACATTAGTATTAAAACATTACCATCCTAATTCAGGCTAACATTAATTGTTTTTACCTTAAACCACAAAAGATGTTCAAAGTGACTTCCTTGTGCTTGCAGGCAACTTCACATCTCGTTAACATGTTTCGAAATACTCGACGAAGCTCTTCTTGGGAAATTGTCGAATATTTTCTTTAAGTGTTTCTGCAGTGTGCGGATAAATTGTGAACGTTATGTAAATTTAATAGTTAGACCCTTTTTCCGAGAAAATACCGATGAAGAAATTACTTGCGGTTTCTTCATGCAAGACAATGCTACAGCTCACACAGCTGATCGGTCGATGTCAGCATTAAGAGAAGTGCTTGGTGAACAAGTTATCGATCTGTGGCCTCCGCGTTCCCCAGACTTAAAAACTCGTGATTTTTACCTGTGGGGCATGCTGAAGAACAAAGTTTATGTAAACAATTCGCACACTGCAGAAGCACTTAAAGGAAATATTCGGCAATTTCCCAAGAAGAGCTTCGTCGAGTATTTCGAAACATGTTAACGAGATGTGAAGCTTGCCTGCAAGCACAAGTAAGTCACTTTGAACCTTTTGTGATTTAAAGTAAGAATAATTAATGTAATAGCATGTATTAGTGACGAGAAATATTCGTAGTTCGCTGTTACTAGCGGCACTGAAACTGATTCGCCGGTCACCCACCGGAAGAACGGGCACAACACCCGCCCACCCATATCAACGGAGCACCAGCCGACCACGCAATGCAAGCACGACCGCAGCCACATAAAATGTAGACCAGGTAGTAGGTGTTTTTTGCTTTGAGGAAGTAATATTCTCTGATTTACTGACATTTTCTCTTGTTCAAAACTGGCAAACGTGTGAAATTACATCTGCGAACTTTTGTTTTACTGCTTGTTACATATAATTTATTTTTAATTACAGTACCTGAAAAACAGTGTTTTGTGTGAACTAAGTTCTGAGGTTGAACACAGACATTGATTATCTTACTGAAAAGTTGCCACAGATTTGTCTGAACTCCCTACTAACATCACTCAATAATGATAATGTTTTATAAACAGTTTCAGGAAAGATCATATTTCTGTTGGATGAGTGGTAAATGGGCTACATGATCACGATGTTCATCTTCTGGTCATGAAAAACATAAAAATCAATTTCCAACGGTCACAATTATTGGATACAAAATAAGACTTATAAATAATAACACTATTAAAGAATTTACAACAGTCTAAGTAATGAAAATTGGGAATCAGTATCAAGCAAACATGATGCAGATTGAAATATAACACATTCCTGAACATCTTAAGAACTTATGAAACAAGTTTTCCCACCAAAACAGAACAAAGGGTGTTTGATAATAATGAATGAATAACAAAATGCAGCAGAACATCTTGTAAACATAAACAAAGTCTAAATCTAGCAGCAACATAACAAGGAAAATCCACTTCAGGAAATATTTCAAAATTTTAACTGGCGTCATTAAAGACGCCAAATGTATGCATTACAACAGACAGGCACCGGAGTCTGATGATCAAGTAAAATCGGCCTGGAAAATTGTTAAAAGGGAACAAAGTAAATATTCAACAGAACACCCCATCAATAAATAAAAATGACAATGTAATAAAGAGTCATAAACTCATAGCAAACTCTTCTTAACAATCATAGAAAAAATAAACTTTAAAATTAATCTAATTTGCTTCCATTCCATTGTGTCATATGGATTAATATTCTGGGAAAATTCACCAGACAGAAAAAAGTATTTCATGTCCAAAAGAAAGTCATTACAATAATGACAGATGTTAAAAGGAGAGTCTCTTGTAGAGAATTATTTAAGAAGTTTAATATTCTCCCACTTGCCAGAAAATTCTTATTTTCATTATCATTTGTTGTGGACAACACGGAAATTTTTCAAACGAACTCAGATGTGCATAATGAAAATACAAGACATAACCTTCATGTGCCAAAAACTAACCTCAGCAAATATGAAAAAGGAGTTTACTACACTGGAATTAAATTATTCAATAATCTTCCTCCTAGCATAAAAAGTTTACATTGTGACATAAAAGTATTTAGGCTAAGTATCACTTACAGTATCTACACAGTAGAAGAATTTACTTTAAACAACAATTGTCAGTTATTACATACATACATGATGATTTATTGATACAATTATTTTATAGTATAATACTGTATTATATCAGACATGTTTGTAAACAGCTGTTAAAAATTTGTATTTAATCTGCTGTATTGTATTTGTATTATGACATATTCTACATCCTTGGCTTAGGCCTATGAAGAATAAATGGAATGTAAATAAATACTATTCTATTCTAATACTCTGGGTGTCCTACAACTTTATGCTGGCAAATGGTGTTCTCTGAACAGGTAATCTTCATGATGTACTTAAATTTTGCAGAACCAATCTCCTAGAGATGGATCAGAATTCATTGATTATTTGCAACAGTACCTGGACCACAACACCCAATATCCATCATCCATGTAATCCAGATTAAAATTAACAAAAAGCTGATGAACCAACCTGACAGCCACTCGAACACTTGAGTCTTCATCTCCTGCTGTTGTAGACATGGTATTCCTTGTTGATGCAGCAGAAAATTCACTAGTTCAAATTGAGCCCTGCATAAAGTTTAAACATTTGTAACAACCTATCACACTCACTTAATAAAGCAGATTACACAATCACTGAAACACGAACTTGTCGTACAACCATCACAGCCACTGAAAATCTGCAGAGTTCACACAATTTAACTTTTATTGCAATCTGTAATTCTTAAAATGTAGTATGGTTTACACATAAAAAGTAATTTAACTAATCACAACCAGCAGAGCTCTTCTCATGAACCTAAAAGATGCTTAGTTACTGGAGAAATTCTACTTTCTGTAATGTAAAAAGTTCATTAGTTTTCATAAAAGCCCACAAATGCACCCTATCCTGAGTCACAGGAATTCAATTAATACCCTGCATCCTATTTCTTTAATTTCCATTTTAATACTCTCCCATCTATGCCTAGGACTTCCAAGTCATCCCTTCAGATTTAGCAAAACCCTGTTATGTATTATACATACCTCAACTACCTCCTCCTCCTCCAACAATTTCTTTTCACTTAGCTCCAAACATTCTCATCAGTATCCCATTCTCACTCATAATCCATGTTTTAACCTAAGTGACAGACAAAGTTAAAAACTGTCGTAAAAAACGCCTAAAATAAATGTCCATAAAATGTTCAAGTTTTCTAGCAGTAGGAATGCAAAAGAATCTGAACCGAATGGTGGAAAGTCTTACCCAAATTTATTCTGCTCTTAATTTCTTCATGAATTAAATTCTGATTTGTTACTGTCGCTCCATTTCTTCGCGAAGTATTGATTTATTACTGAACTTGGCCACATTTTCTAAGGACTTGTATTTTCTTTTGCTATTTATTCTGATGACGAAACATAATCGCTATCTTTGCGTTTATATCAAGAACAGTATCCTCAGCGCAAACTGTCCATTTAAATTACAACCCCTTCTTGCCTTGGGCCTACTTAATGGCGTATACAAAGGCAAGAAAATAGCTACTCAGAATAAGAAAATATGAAGATTTATATAACCAACTGCTTTTTCGACTATTCCAATCTACAAAATACGATCCGAAATTCACAAATACCCAATCCCTAAATTCTACAGGCACAAGCACAACTAAACACACTGAGCTGACATTAAAGACTGTTAGTCTCTAAAACCACACAACCGTCACTGGTGGACTACGAATAATCGCACAGAATAATCCCCACAGCCATACTAACTCCATCTGTGAACCTGTTCAAAGTGCACCCGGGTTTTGCCTAAATTTACAAACCTCACAGCAATGTTCTGCATTGACCAATATGCAAGCAGTTAATAGAATCATCATAAAATGAAATGCAAACACACTTAACATATTTCGCACAGACTGCCCAACATACAAAACGATAACACAACCTCAAATCCTACTACCTAAAAAGTTGCCAACGAATGTAGCTACGATATAATGTAATTCTGCTGCCATCTATCCACATTCATTGTAAAACTACTGTCTGTAACAACATTCTGACGGTCAGTCAGGAGCACTACTTACCATCCAAGTTCCTTTACCTATCCTCCTTCTCCTGCCCCTTTCTTAAGACATAACGTTAGCTACAAATCAATTTAAGAAACCTGAAAATGGTGGTCTTTTAGGATACAGCGATCCGGTAGAAATTGACAGATGTTTCAGAGTTGTGCTTCTGAAATGTCAGTCAATTTCTACCGGACTAAACAGTGCAATATCTCAGAATACAATTACCTTCTTGTCAGCACTGAAAGCTCAGATTTACGAACTACACAAATGATAATGCAAAGAAACATCTCCACTTTTGAAAGTGTATGAATGTAAAGTGATTGTACTTTTGAATGGAACTGCTGAGAAACTTTCTACTCATGTGAAAGTCTGACGTGACATTGGTTTTAATCACTTTACATTTCGTCTAAACAAATCAATCCAGCATTCCCTTGCTGAAATGCATATTGAACCGTTACGATTGGGTAAACTTCAATGAAAAATGTCCTGTGTTGAACCTCATGGAATGAAAATCAAAGCACAAAATAGGTTGCTTGTCCAGATATCAAATAAACTGAATAGAAGTTACCATGAAAGCCACAAAAATTTAGATTCTACACTTGAAATGACATTATAAACAAACACAGCATATACGTAAACTTCCTCATTTATTTTCTGTTGTTTATGAATCATCTGCATTTACCCCAAAACCACAGACTAATATAATAATTCTACAAGATTTGTGCACATGTACAAGATTTGTAAACTGAAAATCACATTTTTGAAAATATTGATTTTAATGATATCATTCATAATTATTTCAGGTCAAAATGTGAAAGAAAGAAAAAACAGCTATTTAATGCCTTTATAGGGGTATTGATACTACCGGTTCCATTTAAAATGTGGTGGTATGACACATTACCTTTGTAATTTCCAACGATGTGGCCCCATGAGATTTGACCTAACCTCAGTTTTATAAACTGTATATTTTGCATTTTGTTTCCACACTGCTGTCCTTAATATTTATAAATCCATAATTTTAATGAAATAAACTGGTGTTGCTAATCAAGATGACAATCACAATATACATGATTATAGAATTTGTACAGTCTGAGACAACATATGCGACCTGTGCTCTGTTAAAAGCAATGGTATTATCATAATATGTACATAAATAATGATCACTTTATTAATAAATTATCTATACTTGTATTTCAAAATATATCCATCATAGTACATTGTAACAGTATTTTAAATGAGATTCATTTTCTGATATTGCATTTGCATATTATATTAAAATGGCAAGTACACAAAACACTTTTCCAAGTATGCCGGTGGCCCAAAGAGTTCTTGTAATGTCCCTGGTCCACCTACTAAATATACACTTCATGATAAAACTGTAGTGCACTGAAGTCAGGCACTCAAAACAGTTTCTGTTTTTGTAACATATTTCATTTTTAAATCAAGCATCATTTCAACTTCACATTGAAATTAGTGTGAATTTTATCATGGAAACCCTTTATTTATTAAATATCTTTATATTTCTTTCAAACTAACATGACTCACTGACTTTTCCAAATTAACCAACACACAAAGACTGCCAGACTCCTCCTGCATCACTTTGAAGAACTGGTGTTTATCCATGACATTACTTGGTAAGCAAAATTCCCTTCTCATGCTGTGTTGTGTTCACATTGCATTAGTCCATCCTCTCATTCCAACTTTAATTAATTTCTTCTTTTTCCCCTTTTCACTCCTATGTGAGGCATAAGGCCTCTATTTTTAAAAGGTTTCAGTAATCAGTTAGACCAGTGGTTCCCAACCTTTTTGTGCCTAAGGGCACATTTGAGAGTTTATGAGATCGTGGCGGGCACCAACCAATTAACAAAGCCAAATTTTCCTTTCTCTGGACAAATAAGATATGGACACCAAATAATACACAAAACAACACGTTTAATGATACAAGAAACCATGCAAACAAAAATACGTACTTTTATAAGTACAATTATTATTATTATTACTCAAGTGGGAAGTTAGTGTGATGTTTGGCGCTGCATTTGATTGGCCAGTTTTTCAAATTTGGGAGTGTAGGATGATGTTGCTACTCACAAACAATCATCAAGATTGGCGTCAGTAAGTCGAGATCTGTGCTTTGATTTTATGATGTTCATGGTTGAACGGCCTTCATTATTCAGTATAACCTCTTTCCGTAGCAATGCGGGCACCCAAAAAACCCTTGGTGGGAGCCATGGTGCCCGGGGGCACCGCGTTGGGGACCACTGAGTTAGACATTTGCTAGGACTCCTTGGACAAGCGATCGGCCTGTCACAAGGCCTTTACCTGCACACAGGACATCACAACACAGAAAGACACTGACAAACATCCGTGCCTTGAGTGTGATTTGAACCCACAAATCCCAGTGTCCAAGAGCACGAGGCCCACGCCTCAGACGGTGCGATCACTGTGACCAACTTAATTTCACTGGACACTAATTAATTGCCTCATCGTACATGCTAATGTCTCTGATTCTGTGGTTTGGTAATTCAGTTTTTCCCATATGAAGTGTGGCAGCTTTGTCAGTACAACATACACCGATTCTATGAATGGTCATTACTGACTTCATATTGGCATTTTGCATTCTGAATGTTGTTAACTTAAGAATTCCCACCACCTTTAGCACAACGTCAGACCCAACTACGATGGTTTATGGGGTGTCCCATTAACTCGTTCCACCAATAAGCTGGACAGGTACTCAACAACTGCATACTGCTTGGCTTCTTGGGCAACTTGCATCGGCGTGACTCCATCTTGATTTCTTAGCATCAGGTCTGCTCCAGCAGATATCAGCCGTTTCACTATCGGAACATGGCCAAACAGGGCCGCTGCATGCAGAGCACTTTCCCCATTCTGATACAAAGTAAGTGACATTTTAGTGCGTTTGTCTTCTTACAACAAATATCTCTGGTGATCGTAAGGGTTCGGTTACAGGCGGTTTATCACAGAATTAAAACTTGTTTGCAACAGGACCACATGAAGTCAGGTTTATGGACCTCATGCAGTCTGTGTGCAATTCAGTACTCGACAGAAGGGCAGGTGACAATTAAACTGTTCCCCCTCTAACTCAAGAAGTTTACATAGTCTAGAAATAAGCAAAGAATTGAGGTCATTAAATGAATAGCCAAAGGGGTAGTATGTTGTCTCAAGGGTACATATCCTGCTGGCAGATATGTACCATTAAAAACTTAGGAAATGCCATTCATTCCTACAAAGTCCAATGCGTGCATGTCCAAGTTGGGACCGGCCAGCTAAGGGAGACAACCCCGACAGAAAAACATCACTCCCTCAGGATTGTTGAGGGTTGGACGCGAGGCTGACAACCTCAATCCGTAAAACAAAGATTTGTTTCGAAACTTCAAGCTAAGCCTCGGGTGAAAGATTGAAGAGGCCAAGGTTCAACTTTGAACTGTAGTTCCAAGAAGAAGAAGAAGAAGAAGAAGAAGAAATGAATAACTAATGAATAATTTAATGACATTATTTCAATGCACAAGCTACATAATGCCAAATGAGATGAAAAAACGATTATCATGTATGATAACTGGTAAAGATTTGGAAAAAGATTATTATGTCCTATGCGAAGGTGTATACCCAATCTTCACCTGTAGAGACTGAGGAAAATTATGAAAACAATAGGACAGCCGACAGTCCAACTGAAATTGAAATCATATGCCTCCTGAATACAAATCTACAGCACCGATGTTATATCTTATTAATATACATGTTTTGTGTGCACGTAACCTCAGCAACGTTTATTTTGCTACTTACAGGCAGAAGTCCAAGAGATGGCTGGTACTTCAGTAATTCTTCTACAACACTGGAGTGTCCTTTGTGTGAGGCTTTGAACAGTGCTGTGGCACCATCCTGCAAAGCACATGCAGATATCCACATGTCAGAGCAAAGCTCTGTTTCAAATGTAGGTATAAACATTTAAAATATTTCAAATAAGAGACATGAGGAGGCAAATACAGAATGGTCCTGAAATATATGGCCAAACTTTGGGAGCCTGTTCCATTAATTCTAAGGATGAATGAAGGTCATATAGACATTGGTCCAGAAATGCTTCCTATCCGAGTTATAGCCCTTCAAATCTGTGCATCAGAGAAAGTGTTCAACTTTTCCTTGCAGCAGAAGATAGGGACGTAAATGGAAGGGGAATACAATGAGAGGAAATAAAATCCAAATCCAAAATTATCCCAGTTGTCCCATCTGGAGCAAAAGCACATGGAACACAAAGCAATGGCAGTGTTGCTTTACTGTGGGTTTCTATGTGTCGGAAACTGGACCAAGAGAAACTTACCCTCAAATGGCAGACGGCAGTATGGGGGAGAAAAATTGGTCTAACCTATCTTTGTGAGCATGTATGGCAGGAACAAAGATATCTCCAGTTGCTTGTGAGGGAAGAGAAACGTTTACACAATGCATTCAGATTTTAAGGTAAACACATTAATAATATCAAAATATGTTTCAAAATAAGAATCCAATGATAGCTGAAAATATAAATACAGTGATATTCCTTCACAATGAAAGAAATCTTGCAGAATAATTGCTCGAGCAATGGTTTCCAGTGGTGACATAAATTCTCCTGAACTATGTCTAATTTATTTCATTGCTCTAAGTGGGTTCTTAAGAAAGATATGTTTTATTAAATAACATGCACTGCATAGTGCAACTGGGATTTATGTTAGGCCAAAAAGGGATAAAGGGATTTTAAAACCTGGTACTGTACAGATTAATAGAAGATTCTTCAATGGAAAAACACACAAACACACATTCCTAATACTGTTGCAATAAAGAAGCACTTTCATTATTCCAGTACAGTTTGTTTCACGAAAAGCCCAGATTAAGAATAAACACAACTTTTGAAAAGTCATTTCAAGATCCTTCAATTCGTATGAAAATTAACTTCTGAACAGCATCACCAAATTAAACTAAATCAGTAGATTGAAATTTGCATATTTTCTTTGGAGTGACTTCATTATCATAACACACAAATGTGAGAATAACGCCAAAGATATAAAAGACTAAAGAAACAACTTTCTTTAACACATCATATTTCTAATTCTGTGGAAATAAAACAAATTACTATTTTTAAGTGTACGGACTGGCCACCATCTTCCCCTTAATGGTCCCGGACAAAAACAGAGATACAGGCTGTTGAAGATGGTGATGGATCATTTACGGATTTAAATTCTGCTAAACGCTTCTCTGCATTCCACCTCATATCAAAATGTCAATGTATGCTCTGTTCATTTAATTATATTAAAATATAAGGTAACAAAGTCATGTTATTGAAATCCAAAAGTGAAACTTAAAAACGATGTTCTTAAAGAGCAAGGACGCTAGAGGTTCTTACATATTCTCATCCTGCCCTTAAATAGACCGATTCATGGTCAGCGGTTAACGAGACACGACAACACGTTGTTGTTAGTTCAATAGTTTGTCACCGTCAGATCATCGCACTGGCATCTGGCGGGCCATTCAACATCTGCACCAAAAACTTAAATTTAATTACAAAAAACTTACATAGCGATAAGCATCAACACTAGCGCCAACCTTGAGCAGTTGCCTCACCACATGATCATGTCCCATCTGCGCTGCAATCCACAGTGGAGTGGCACCATCCGTGCGCCTTGAGTCTGGAACTGCTCCGTGGGCCAGCAGCAACAAAAGTATTTTGAAATGGCCATTCTGCGATGCAATGAACAATGGGGTGGCACGATCCTGTTTGCACACACACAGCATTCTTATCATCACAGCGGCATCGTCTTGTAGCACCTTCCCTAACAGCTACTTTCATTTTGAATTCCAACCTAACATGTGGGTTTTATAAAATTACAAATCTCAAAATCGAAACCTCAATCAAAGCCTCGGACAGACAGACCTAACAGAGGACCGAATGGAAGAGGAGAATTGAGGAGGCCATGGACCGAAGATACGGTCATCATTCTAGAGTACACTAAAATTGTTTTTATGGATTAGAACCCAACATGGTGATCACAAAGCCATTTTACATGATGCAATGTGTGCCACGTCTACTGTACACCATCTAGGTATACCAGTGACATGCTTAAAAAACAGCCTGACTTTTAAAAGTCAATGTCTGCTAAGAAATTAGATGAGCGTAGTAAAAAAGTTAGCTTATGACCATGCAGTCTATGGCCCTTCCTACAATTACATTTACGCAGACTATGACTAGGTTTTAACTGCGCCTCTATTAGTCAAGTTATATTTTGATAGGCAGTATCAAATTATTTTTTGACTGTCAAATGTGGAATTAATTTTTACTTTTGGAAGATCAACACACATTTGTGGCTGTTTGACAGGGGCAAATAACCCCACATACTGATGTGTTTACACACTCAACCAAATTTATTTCATTTTAGCCCTTTCAAGTCTTATGTATAGGACAGTTTTCTGTTGAGGAGTATTCTGCAGCAGAAACAAAGAACTCTAGGATCTTACAAACTACTTTTTACCTCAAATAAGTACAGTGTATGTGAAGGAACAAAACATTGCACTGATACCCAAATTCTGACTTCTTCTTTATTACACCGTCTCCTTTACAGGAGGTTGGCGACATATTATGAACAGGATCCTTCCATCCTTTTCTCGGACTGGGACCTGTTCATATATGTTTTTTTAGGCAGGTGATACAGATAATTATCTGCACAAACAGCGCAAGGGCTGGAAACATGTACCTTCATGTGACTGTTGACTTTCGCTCCTCGAGCGACAAGCTCCTTGACCACGTCCATGTGACCACACTGGCAGGCCACAAACAGCGGAGTTCCGCCGTCCTGCGCACAGATAAACCTCTTGAAGTGATATGAAAACCGAGTGCTGACGGAAGTACTTGGGCACACATAAAATTAAGTGGGGACTGAATATATTAGCATAAAATCATAGAATTATGTCATAGGGTTAGTTTAATGTAAGTGGTTGAGGGAAAGACTGGAATAAATTTAAAAAAGTGCATACATAATTCTGTAGGAATCTCCAAGAAACTAGCCACTTGTAAGGCAGAAAAGGGACTTTGATTCTGAATTGATTTAATGACACTGTCTCAGCTGCAAACGTTATATAGTACTGAAAAGAGCTTGGAAGGTGACATGGCTGTTGTAAAAAGTAAAAAAGAAAATGTATCCCTGTGCCTAAGCACAATGCGAGAGGATCACAGAGTCTACAAAGGTAAATACAGTGTTCTATACTGCATGGAGATGTGTAGCAAGTTTCAGAATTTCAAATTAAGGTTATTTTTTACGTCTGCACTCACCATACTTGATGAATCCACAGGCGCACCTCTGTCCAGCAGGATTTGAACAATGTCAAGGAAGCCACCCTGAGCAGCAAAGAACAGTGCAGTGGTACCTGTCTGAGCACAACAAAACGCCTTCAGGCAGCTGCATCGAACCCCAATGTCTAAAGCAGTAGTCTCACAATTTGCATGTATTCACTAACTCCAAAGGGCAATTGATAATTCTTTGAAAAGTTCTATTTCGGAACATAAAGGTTCCTCGTGCACTTTATTATCTTTATTATTCATGTATTGGCGACAGAAATCTTGCAGTGGCATAATCACGAGGTTTCGGGGATGCATCGTATTGCGTATTGAACGTCAGATTGACAATTTGTCTACACAACGATTCATGATTATAGTTTCAATGTTTACTTAGAATCCACTGCATGCTTCTACCTTCACTGGTCATCTTCAGGTGGTTCTCTTTAAGTGTTCAAAATTATTAGATTTTACTGCTAATTTATTCTGTTGTTAACTTCGCCAAGTGATGGAGTATGTCTTAAACAGCTTGCCTCTTTTAGAAGAGCGGACTATGCGGGCGTAGTTACCGGTGGAAAACTTGGCTTAACTGAAGAGGTTGGTTGATGTTGAGGGGAAGAGCTAGGTGGTTGGGGGGGTTACGTAGGATGGTAACATACAGGCCTAAAAATGAGCTACATTTACTTATATGGGACAGCAGACCAGAAAAATCACAAAACTCTTAATAAAACAAAGGAATCAATATTAGTTTTAGAACATCCAACATTATATAGCTACAACTTTAACACTGGTAACCACACCTACAGATTCCACTTTACTAAAAGACATAAGCTTCCTAAGACCCAGTCCAATACATGACGAAGTCAACAACAGAAAATGTGTAGTCAAACCGATTAATTTCCAACACGTAAAGAGAACCGAGTGAAGATGACAAACTAAGGTCGAAACATCTGGTGGATTCTTAAAAAGCATTGAAACTATAATCAAGAATAGTTGTGCAGATAGACTGTCAACCTAAATGCACAATTACATTTTCTTTCATCCTCTTATAATTAAATGTATAACCTCCCTGAGATAAATCTTGCACATGATAACTCTCTGAAACAGTTCCAGCTCTTTCAGATCAATGGACTCTTTACTTAATGCATGGTCACTGCACATTGTCACCATACATACAGTGCGATATTTAAATTTTCACTGAATATTGAATTGCATCGACTTAAAAAACTTTCCAACAGAACTTAAATTATTTTAGAAATTCACGTGTGTCCACAAGTGACTTGATGCTCAGGCCAAAACAAGTCTTAGCTCTGCTTCTGTTGTAGAGGTCCTCTAAATCCTTGCAGCAGAATGGACACCTTTGGGGTCAGCAGAAAAGAATGGTCACATTCCACCCGACAATTCACAAGTCAGGTCCTTTATGGTACTTACTACTCTCCTGGCCTTGGGGTCAGCCCCCTGATCCAGCAGTTCCACCACACAGTCCACATGGCCACTGGCAGCTGCGAGGATGAGGGGCGTCATGCCATCCTGAGTAAAAACACACACCAAGCGTAGCTACAACCTCCATTCCTCCTAAACTTACTCATTAGGTGGCGCTCAGCCACAATTAATTCTCTTTCCTTTGCCTTCATTTGTTCATTTCCACCGAATGCACCAAGCACAGTTCACGTGCCCTTACTATAATAGACATTTCTACGTCGTAATAGAGAATTAGACCGTTCTTCTGTTGTGCGATCTGCGACCTTGACACAGACCAGAATTTAACTGGTGTTGTGTGGACTACGACCTTCGCGATCAGTGACGCACATGAACGAGTTTAATTCAGACAACATCAGAGGGCTTGAGCCAACACAGGCTCATCAGCTACTGGAAAATAGCAAGGCATTTTCTGATCCTACTCGCACGTACGACGCGACGCGCCTGGCACAGCGATACGTACCTTGTCCCTGCTGTCGACGTGCACCTTGCCGCTGTCCAGAACGCGCCCCAAGAGCTGTACGTCACCCTGGATAGCCGCCAGGTGAAGCTGCACGTCGGACGGCGTCTCCTTCTGCAAAAGAATCGCATGAAGATGAAAGTCGCTCGACTGGTCAATATGTTACACGTATTTTCGGTCTACTTGCATTTCCCGTTCAATCCCTGGTGCTAAATGTCACTGAAATTCCCGATCAGTTAACGAAACACAGCAAGGCACTTGGAACAAGCGAAACACAGGACATTTTAATACGCGATTTTGTACTGATTCAGTCTGCAACGAAGACAACCCAAGTCCCGTTTTTTGAAGAAAAAAAATATAAGAAAAGTAAGGCAAGGCCTTCAGAGTGAAATTTGTGCACAGACGCCGTAAAACGTAAAACAAGATGACGTCAGTGAAACAAAGAGGAATGGCTTTTCTGGACGGACAGTTCGCAATGAGGCAAAGAAATGTTTTCGACCAGATTGCGAGTTCTTCAATGAAAACAAAATCATAATCAAAGGGGATACACACATGTATAGGCTGTTTGCTGGGACATGAGCTATGGCCTTGAGATGTGCAGTGCATTTCCACCCCGAACAGTGGATGGGGTGAACTCAGAGCTCAGTTACAAGGCAGAAGCGACCGAGTTCACTTCGTGTGGTAAATTCCATTTCAAAAACATTGACCCATTTTTAATAGGCATTTCATATTCATCGCTGTTTCTACTCAGCACGAACAGAATGCAAAGCGTGGGCAGAGGTGTAAAGAAAATAGGGGGACGTAAAGTAATACACAGCCATAGTAGAGAAATGGTGATAAGTGTTTACAGTTTTATGAAGAAAGAAGCGGACAGCGGCAATGTGATTAACGTTAATCAAATACAAAATCGTGTTTCTGAAGCTACTGGTGTGTCCATAAGTACTCTGAAACGCATTCTGAAAGAGTACGAACATAATAAACGAGTGGGAAAAGAATTCAGCACACCTCACAAGAAACGGCCAAGAAGGAAAATTAAAACAGATGTAGATGATTTTGACAATTGCGTAATTCGAAGAACGATTAACGAATTTCACACTACACAAGGCGAGCGTCCTACTTTAAAATCGTTGTTGGCAGTAATTAAGAAAAAGATAAACTTCAGTGGCGGGAAGTGGGCTCTTTGGAAAATAATTAAAAATTTAGGCTTCAGGTGGAGGAAATCGGAAAGTAATAGGAAAGTTCTCATCGAAAAGGATGATATTCGTGCAGCAAGACTGTCTTATTTGAGAAATATAAGTCATTACAGAAATGAGGGGCGACCTATTATCTACATGGACGAAACGTACATTCACTCCTCACACACGAAAGGACATGCCTGGGGTGATGGTACAAATGCAGGTCTACTTGCACCCGTCTCCAAAGGACAGCGAGTCATCATCGTACACGCTGGCAATGAAAATGGCTTCATTCCAAATGCTTTGTTAATGTTTAAATCGGGGACAAAATCTGGAGATTATCATCATGATATGAATTTTGACAACTATGAAAGATGGCTCAAAACGAAGTTAATTCCAAACCTTCCACCAAATTCGGTATTGGTAGTGGACAATGCAGCTTACCATAACGTACAACTTAATCCGGCTCCAACTTCTTCATCTCGAAAAAGTGCTATGATCGACTGGCTTTCAGATCGTAGCATTCCTTTCAGTGACGGAATGTGTAAGCCCGAATTGTATTCTCTAATTAAACTGCGTAAGCCACGATTCAAAACATTCAAAATTGACGCTCTACTGTCTGAACATGGCCACTCTGCCCTTCGCTTGCCGCCATATCATCCAGATCTGAATCCGATTGAACTGATATGGGGATTGGTCAAAGAATATGTCGCCAGAAAGAATGTCAGTTTCCGTCTAGATGATGCTATGAAACTAGCTGAGGAAAAGTTTAGTAGCATCACAAAGGAAGAATGGACCTCGAGGTGCAACAAATCCCGTCAGTGCGAACAGAATTACTTGCGGTTGGAACCTGTTCTTGACGACATTTCGGAACAAATTACAGTTAATTTACAAGATGGCAGTGATACCAACAGTTGTAGCAGTAGTGAGGGAGAGGAGAGGGAGGAAGAAGATGATGGGGAATTATGTGGAATAGAAGCTTTGTAAAATATCTTCAGCCGCTGTAAGTAATTCAGTCTGCATTGATGTTTTTGTGTTCAGTAGTACAGAGAAAGGTGTTCTCCTCCGTTCCCCACTATCACTAGGAGACAGCGTCAGTACCCTCCCTTACGTGCATATCCACAGCTCATGTCTGAGCGAACGACTAATAACTTAAAATACAAATGAAAAGGGAAGAATACAAGAGCCGAGAGGGTTTACAATGATCCGAGCTGTGCAATAAACAATCATACTGTCGTCTACATAGGGATTTTAATTCTGTTATTATAATCATCGCTTTTCCAATTTCCATTAAGGAGTGTTGACAACTTAATATATTTCACTAAAATAATTAACACTTTAAAATAAGCACGGTACGCTTCCGTGATAAGAGAAATAATCTAAAATACTTCATCCAAGTATAAAAAGTAATCAAGTATATCAAACTGCTTACATGAATATGAAATATATCTTAGTGCGAAACAATTTATATTTCACAGAATTTATTACAAACTTTTCTCGACTTACTGCGAGCAGGCAACAATTTTTTTAATAGTGGCCAGGCTCATCACTGCGTAATATCAGTCGGACTACATTTTTCAGTCCCAAACTTTAGGGACAAACATAACCTTAGATACCCACAAATGCTCAGGTAGAATAGAAGAAATTTAATGAACAAATCAAAATTATTGTTCTCTGGCCAGAATACATTCTGTAATTAATTAGTCTTTATGGAAATATTATCTAAAAATTATACCGCTTCGACTGATTTAATTGAATGAGTTATGAAAATAATTATCGATAGTAAAAAGAAAATTTGGAGAAAAACCATGAAAGTCCATGTTTAAATAAGCAACTTTTATTTTTGTATTATTATCATTCTTATGCCCCACTACACACCATGTAGGCACTTGGCGTTAACCTCGACACTAGATAGGGGCAGGCAGCCCTCGGAGGAGGAAAAACCCTTTGTCCATGTTGGGGATCAAGTCTATACTGACTCAGCTACCCCCAGATCCCCTTTCTATCAATGAAGATTATTAATTATAAACAAGTCTGTAGCGTATCGTCCCAGCGAATTATGTTGATTCTGTGTGTGAAATTGATGGGTAGGAATAAACAAATGTGTCTGTAGTCTTAAGTAAATGCCTGGAATTATAGGGTAGCATGCAGAACTTAAATCCAGTTATATTTTTTTTTCCCCTTAAAATCCATCTGCTACGTGTGGAGCTGAATCCTACCTTCAATGTGTCTATTCCTCATATTCACGGCGATTCAAATTCAGTAGATTTAAGAATACGCGTGTAAAATTGCCTGTGTAATTACAAACCTTCGTTGTCTTCATCTGACAGCTCATGTTTTAGGTAGTATAAAAGTAAGTCATGGATCCCATACTCATTCCGCTCGGACATTGCAAGCGATTTCTTAATAAACTCACTCGTCATATCTATTTCGTGACCAAAGAGTTCCCAGCACCTGCGATAAGTATAAATTTATAAAATGAACAAACACGATTAAATCCACGTTTACGGATCACTAATTTGTGTCTGTAAGCGTATACTGTATTCAGATCAACCAAAATTCAAATTGATTTAATTATTATAATGCAATTTAGATTTTAGTTAATAAATAAACTACAATACTGTAACAAGAGTTTAACTCTTAATGACAAGAAATGCAGTAGAATCTTATGATCTGTCACACCTGATATACTTAAATATAAAACAGCTTTAAATCACTGGGAGAAAAAGTTCAAAATTCAGTCCTGCAAGCAAAGTCTGAAAATTACATGTTAATGACAATAAACAAAGAATAATGACTTAACCTCAATTTTGATTCGACAAAGAGAGCAAAGTCCTGATGGTAGCATTTCATTTCATCTGGCAAGTTCTCTATAACAAAGTCCAATTGCACCTGCTATGCCATTCTCTTGAGAAATACTAATTTTAATTTAAATTTCTGGAACATGAAAATTTGAAATTGTTCCCATACGTGGGCACCTCTAGTGACAGGATACATATTCAAATGTCTGCACAAATACTACATATCTGTTCCTTCATTTCAGTAAATTCTGATGACAACTGTGAAATTGTAGACACATTTCTTTGAATACCCCCCAAAAGAATATAACAGGGTAAGCCTGAGAGACTTCA
Source organism: Zootermopsis nevadensis (assembly GCF_977971745.1). NCBI lineage: Eukaryota > Metazoa > Arthropoda > Insecta > Blattodea > Termopsidae > Zootermopsis > Zootermopsis nevadensis. Next base: position 58,009 of record NW_028259204.1, on the reverse strand, counting down.
CCAACCCTTCTGGAGTAACAAAGGAACTGACGCCAATGGCACATGGCAGAAGGGGTAGAGATCTGACTTGTTGAAACCTTTCAAATTTCATTCTGTATCATCTTCAAACAACTACCAGAAATAAACACATCATATTTTCTTGTGGAGTAACGTTCTGTAACTTCGATATAATTGTCGATGGTGAAACAAATGCAATATATCGTAACAAATGTATACTTTCACTGGTCTTATTAAAAGAGAAATGGTTTTCAGATCACGTCATACAATATTTATAAGGAACATATTCAAAATGTAAACAAACTGATATTAAAGTGATAATTAGATATGTGCACAGGTCCAATTTGTTTTAACTCAAACCCAAATACTTAAGTAAGATGACAAACTTAAAATTTGTCAGTCAAAATAAGAATCAAGCTTGTTTCGTATAACAGGTTGTAACCGTCCCACTCCCGTCTGCTGTTGGAGTTGCCCGGCTCGGTTGCAGTCTTGTCGATCCTTGTCGTATGTGATGTAATTCGGGATTTCTGCTCATGTAGGCATGGAACTTTTCTCAGGGAATATTACATGGAGGTGTATAAGCTGAAGGTTTCGGTAATGGCTTCGAGACTGAAGTGCGTAGTTTTTTGCAAGCACAATTTATTTCTTTTACGATTCACATCCACTGGCCGAATCGAGCTACAAAACAATTTAGGATGTTGCTTCCTCTGAATTCCAGAAAAGAGTGTCCTCACAAGAAAACTTTCCTGTCCTTTAGTCATAGGACTTCCCCCTTAACTTTCACAAAAAATGATGTATTTGGGCAGTAATGATGCCCTAGCTCACGTGGACCATTAAAAAAAACCTTTAGCCGGCGGGTGCCCCCTGCAAGAATTTTGGGGGTCACACGGTGCGATAATTCTTTCCTTTACAGTCGTAACAAGTGAAACTCGTAAATCTTTATTACTTGTTTCCAATTTATTTTTATTTGTGCCTCACCGGGACTCGAACCCAGAACGCGCGGTCACAAGGTGTAACACGCACGTTACTTTGTGATTATAAAACATATAAGCAAGTGTGACAATTATGATGCTGAAGAGCTCTGTTGACATATAAGATATACAATTTGTGGAAGTAAGGAGAACCTAAGATACTCAGGATAATAATGCAGTTGTTAATACGCAAACAATTTTTTGTTGTTGCGAAGTGTTTGGAAAGAAAATCACCCATCTACAATATTTATTTTTTCATAATTACAAAACCAAAACTAATGTAACGTGCATTTGTTTTGAACTCACCTTCAATCAAGTGCATTTTTTCCCTCTTCTGTGGCCCTTTCCTCAGCAAGGATCACTTCCTCTGAAAACACAGACCACAATCTTGCATTTTGGAAAACAAAATTGAATTTTCAAAGCGGAAATTAAGATGAGATTGACCGACATGACAGTAAATTTCTCTTCTATGCCACCATAAATGAGAAACATTTTGATTTACTTTCTCATTTATAGTAAATCTTTCAACTGATTTTTCCTAGCCCTGGTATTAGATCTGAAGATAACAAATTTGCCTCCTGTATGTACGTTAAATGAATTATTTGAAATAAGAGCAGTAAGAGGTGCAGAGGTAAAATAGTTTTACTGGTTATTAATATCTGTTACATGACGTGTATCTATGAAATTGTTTTCTTATTGTCATTCAGATTGTTCCATCAGTGGAAGTCAATTTAGAAATCCTTCAGGCATTTCTGTTGCTCAAAGAAACGAACAGAGCGGAACAACAGGGGAATCCCTAAATTGGGTAGGAGAAATAACAGACCTGCATATTTTATTGTTTTATTTTGATGTCAGAATGATAAATGAGAGGCAAAATGACACAAGATTATGTTATAGACAGTACAGGAGCATTTTCACAGTCAGTGTAAATGAAAAATATGTAAGATGTGGTTTTATCCTGCTCTTTGATTCCATTCCATTAAAAGCGTGACAAATTTTAAATATTTGGGAGCAACAATAATAAATCGGAATGATACTCATGAGGAAATCAGGAGGCGACCATATTCTGGAAATGCTCGACAATTTTCAGTTCGAAATATTTCGACTTCCCGTCTGATTTCTGAGAGACTAAAGATCAATATGTACAAAACAATAATTTTGCCCGTTGTCTCTCTCTCTGAGGGAGGAACATAGATTGCAGGTGTCTAAGAAATTGTAATTATAAAACTAATATAGTGCAAGCCATTTTTGAAAGAAGTCCTATTCCTTTACTTGTGGGACCATATCCATCAAACATTTGCTCCATGGCAGTTCACATTTTACGGTAATGTTTCATGCAGTAATCGAAACCCAAAAACTATTGCCCCCCCCCCCCAACAAAGCATTCAATCATGTGAACACTGTGACAAAAGAGTGAGAAATGCTTCTTATGCACAACTATACGAACAGCTTTCCTTAGTTTTATCTTTGGTGATTCTGTTTAAATACCTCGTTCATCTACCGGCATCTCTGCATCATTATGTTGTTTCTACATTGATCATAGATGGCAGGATGAGCACTTCGCAATTGATATACGATCTGTGGTTGGTAATCCGTCTTCTATCGTCGATCATTGACCGGTGTTTGCTTGCTGGAAAAACATTGATTCAAATATACGGCTTTTCGCTGATGATTGTATAGTATACAGGAAAATAATGGATAGTAGTGACATTGATAAGTTACAGACAGATATGAATAGATTATGGGAATGGGCGGTAGAAAATGAAATGAAGATAAATCCAGGTAAAAGTAAAGCAGTCAGCTTCAATAGAGCTAGGGTGAAGGATAAGCTGAGTTACTTTTTTGGGGATCAATTAATTCCAGAGGCAAATAGCTTTAAGTACTTAGGAATACTTATTCGCAGTGATCTGAGCTGGGCAGATCATGTGAATTATACACTAATTAAAGCATGGAAGGCTCTCCATTTCGTAATGCGTATACTAAAAAAGGGAAATAACAATACGAAACGTTTAGCTTATACGTCGCTAGTGAGACCGATACTTGAATATGGAGCTGTGTGTTGGGACCCTTACAGGGAAGGACAGGTAAGAGCACTAAATCGGGTGCAGAAGAGAGCGGCTAAATTTGCTAATTTCACGAACGAATCTGGTTGGGAAACATTGGCACAGCGTAGATTGATAGCCCGAATGTGCGCCCTTTTCAAAGCATACACGGGGGGCCGGGCTTGGAAAATGATAGAGGATAGATTATTAAAGCCATGCTACCTGGGCAGGGACGATCATACTCGGAAAATTAGGACTAGGAAACAAAGAACGGATGTAGGCAAATATTCCTTTGTAAATAGGACCATAAGAAGCTGGAACCAATTACCTCCAGGCGTGCTAGAGTCTTTCCCCTGTAAATTAGGCACCTTTAGAAAGAGGGTCAGAAAAGTAGTTACAAGCTAAGGGTTATTAAGTTGGGAATAAATGGTGATAAGTGAAGTGAAGTGTCTTAGTCTCCAAGTGATGAAGGGCTGTAGTTCTTTGGGATAAAATTTTCATGTACTGAGAGCGGACTTTATATTCTACTCTTAAGTATTGTGATTAATTAGTGGATGTGTGTTTTTTTATTGTGTGTCAGATGTTTTATTTTGAGTGTGGTATGTTGTATTGTTGTGTCTCATTGTATTGTTGTGTGAGTGCATCAGTTCATGACGTTTGTAATACATTACAGTTATTGTCTTATGTCTAGGTGGTATTAAGTTCTTTTTTTTAAGTTAAGTACTTGAGGTTGGATGGTTTTGTAATTTATGAGTTGGTTGATTTTGAGTGGGATGTGTTGTTTTTGTTGTGTCCTTTTTTATTGTTTTGTTCTGTCTCTGTTGATGTATCTCATTGTATGTTGTGTCTTATGGTTTTTGTTGTGTCCTTTGTTTATTATTTTGTTGTGTCTCATTGTGTTGATGTATCCCATTGTTTGTGTGTCATATTGTTTTTGTTGTGTCCTTTTGTTTATTGTTTTGTTCTGTCTCTGTGTTGATGTATCTCATTGTTTATTGTGTCTTATTGTTTTTGTTGTGTCCTTTGTTTATTGTTTTGTTGTGTCTCATTGTGTTGATGTATCCCATTGTTTGGGTGTCATATTGTTTTGTTGTGTCCTTTTGTTTATTGTTTTGTTCTGTCTCTGTGTTGATGTATCTCATTGTTTATTGTGTCTTATTGTTTTTGTTGTGTCCTTTTGTTTATTGTTTTGTTCTGTCTCATTGTGTTGATGTATCTCATTGTTCTGTTCTGTCTCATTGTTTTGTATGTTATTGTAGGACACTGCCACCGGGTATAAACCCATTTGCAGTCAATAATAAATAATAATAATAATAATAATCTGCAAAGAAGTTTTAGACGAGAGCGCCTGGCATAAATGTACGTAAGGTAAGTAATTTGTGTTTAAATGCCCTCCTCAATTGGCCTGATTCTTTTAACCTTCCTTGTTTTAGTTCATATGTGCTACAATTAATTGCTTTAAGTAAGGTTATTATAGGTTATAATTTAATTTGAATTCCTACTGCAATTTCTTGTTCATCTGATAAAGATTATTTGGCGAAGTTTGTTTGTTACTGATCGATACGTTTCTTCGGTGCATGTGGATGCCCTCTCCAATTGAACTCTGATTAATCAGAGCCAATTTATAGCAGTTATGTTGGTGCAACTTGGAATCAGAAGACTCAAAATACAAATTGCAGTATTTAACAGTGCTTTAAAAATTTTCACGTTTTTATCTGTGACGATACAAAGGGGAATTCAACCCAACATTCCTGTCCTCAGATTACATTTCAAAGTATCTGTGATAATTATGAAACATGTTCAAATTTTTAAAAACTGGGCTGGCATTTTAAAGCTTTGCTTGTGTCCGTAGAAACTTCTTTTTATGAAATGCTGCTTTATGATGAAGCAAAGGAAATACTCTTAAATCTCCCTTCAGTAAAAATTATGTCTGATAATTACATCTGTAACTATAAATAAAAATCATTATACTATATCTGGGTTCAAAATAATCTGTTTAAAAAATATACTGGAAACATATTTGTGCTGAGTCAACTTCACAGCGTTTTGAAAGTCAGCTGTATATTACAAATTATATTAAAACATAGTGAAACTATTAGAATATGTGTGGTAAACTTTTTTAAGTATGCACCTTAAATTCTGAATAAATCAAATGGGGTGTACATACTCGTATTAATATTGTTTATACTTTTTCAGGTATCTTTTAAATTTATCTTAATATTTAATCTTACATGGTGGTGGCCTGCGTACAATTGCATCAGAAGATGAGATAGTAATCGAGTCTTCTGTCGTTTCAACACGTCGTGGTACTAACTTCGTCTAGCATTAAGCAGCTCAAATTATTGCTATGAATGAAATAAAGTGAGATGGGGCGCAAACCACATCTCACTATAAAAATTAGCGAGTCACAAAACGTTAAAAAGAACTCAATGAGGATATGGAACAGCACTAATGTGTCTGTTCTTATCCGCAGTTTTCATCACAAGAAAGGAAACTGCTCTGAGTTGAGATTCTATGTTCTCGCAATACGTACATGAGTTTGCTACCTTCATCATCAGTGTAATAAGTATGATAATGAAGGCAGCATGCTCCTCTGAAACACTGGTCAATATCTACCAGTCTACACATTCGCAACATCTCCGAAGACGGTCAGCCATCTTCTTGCTCTGAATTATTACGGTACTTGAATTAATGTCCCCCTCGCTTCTCTATGAATTTCAACAAACACACTGAGTGTCTTGGATAATTATGTCCATAATAATATAGATCTGCTCGTGCTCTGTATCACAATTTTCTGTTTTCATACCGTGCAACGCTTAAGTTGTCCTTCAATCCCTTCTGGATCATCAGAAGCAAGTTCTAACAGGCAAGTTGCCTCCTCCACGACTCTCAGTTCTTTCAAAGCTCTTGCAAGCCGGGGCTCTAAGTTCGATAGGGATCGGAATCTCTGGAACTCGAGCTGGACTTCTGCAAAACATAATAATGCATGCCATTATAACAACCTATCAGGGTTCTCAAATTTGTAAACATGGTTATCCTCTCCTCATGCAGAGAAGTGGCAAAATCTCTTAGGAGCTCTGGTGAAGGGTCTGGCTGAGGGTGAGGCTAAAACAGGTATCTCGAACCTGACCATCAAGAAGAATAATCAGGCTGGCTTGCATTATAAGAGGGGCAGAAAGAGGAAAGGTTTCCTCAAGAAGGTTGAGGGCCTCGACTGAAAAACTCTGTTGCTGATTCAGCCTGGGACCAATGATGGGGGCTCTGCTGTTCAAGTCAGTAAATTGCAGAGGGAAGCCGGAGATATCCAGCTGTCAGCAGCCATGGATCCACCGGCTATGCTCAGGTATGGTGGTCATCAGGACATGGGCATCACTGTGGAAGTTCACGGTCGACGGTGTAGAGTGCGGAGAGGGAAACTGATGTGTTTCCTGAAGAGAAAGGCATGACACCTACCTATCTTGAGCAGCAGCACACTTATGTGTGTTCTTGAATGAGCTAAGGAATGGCTCTGAGGCGTAATTTCACGGATAAGTCACTGGGAGAGAGTCAGACTGAGAGTTGTGAAGACTGGATCAATTTCAGAACTCAGAAAAATTTGTGGCATAGATCCCTGGGAAACCAGTGCAGATGGCTACCATGTTTATGAGATTTTTTTTATTATTATTATTAGTGTTCTGTCTGACGACAGGTCCATATGAACAGGATCCTTCCATCCTTTTCTCGGACTGGGACCTGTTCATATACGTTCTTGGCAGATGATCCAGAAGTGGTTTGCCATTGCCTTCTTCTGTGTGTGAATAGAGTAATTGTTGGGATGCCACGGAGAAACCGGGGAAGCCCCCGGAGGAAAACTTCGTGATACCTAGACCACGGTCTTGCCCAACACAAGTTATAAATCTGAGCACCACCGGGAATTGAACCCGGGACCCCAGGATTACAAGGCTAGTGTTCTGACCACTAGACCACTGTGGCGGTCGTTTATGAGATTACGACAGCAGAATTCAAGTCTGAGGATAGGCACAGACAAGTTCCCCAAAAGGGGTCCACTTACCTAGCTTTGAGAGTGTACAATGATGGTATTTATGCTGTTCAGAGGCATGGACAAAGGGGGTCGGTGGCTCCTTCTTAGTTATCTGAGAATGGGGCTCTCCTTCCTACAGATTAACTAGCATCACAGCAAACTGGGCACTCATAAACTCAGTGAAGAATTGACTGCAGAGCATACAAGTATATCTCTGACACAGCAGCCATGATATTTACTGTACTTCTATAGGAAGATCCATTTATATACCTGACTCAACACCAATGGCAAGGGTGTTATGCATACTTGCTCTGTGACTCAATCAAACTGCTGCTGTCTATGTTGGCAGACATAATTAACTACTGCAGGGAAAGGCAAATGGCCTTATTAATCACAACAAGTAACATAGAGAAGTTTGGTCACCAATCCTAGAGCACTACTGGAATACCCAGAATCCAAAAATTTACAAATATTAAATCAAGGAGAAAGGTTCACCTTCCTCAGCAATAGAATGCAGGAAATAATAGATTTTAATCCATGTGATATAAATGGATGGTGTCTCAGAACCATCTTTATCATGTCATACGCATATCATCTTTAATCTCAAGGGAGAGCACAAGGAGTAGGTGAACTACAGAAATTCACAGACCACCTGATGGGCCTCCTATTGGGAGGAACCACAGTCGGTTTCTTGGTCACTCTGGTATTCTGGAGGGTATTGCAATAGCTGTGGAGTTTCTTCAGGAAGCCATTCTCTCTTCATATGAAAATAACCATCCCTTATCAGACCACCAAAAGGCAAGACAAAGGTTTCCTGTTGCAGAGGTCTATTTGGCACTAAAAACAAAAGATCTTCTGTCGTGGTATCAATGACACTCCACAAAATGCTCACTAAGCAACGCAGAGACACATATGGGCCTTCTTTGCTTCCTTCCAGTGAAATGCTGGAGACTGATTTCCCTGTCTCTGAAGTGTTAAATGAGGAAAAGACTGCATGGTAATAACATTCCACATGCACAATAAAGGTAAAGCCATCCCATTATACGCCATGTAGGTTGTTTGTGGGAAGTGGAGGTATAGCTCCTAATTCTTGACCTCAGCACTAGATGAGGGTGAGTGGTCAGCATCACGACCCAGTCACACCACACTCCGAGGAAGGGACCCCAGTACCCATTGGATACGAGTCTGGATGCAGAGGCTAGAGGACAAAATTTCAGTTGTCCAGCCCTTAACTAGTCACAGCTCATTCCATATGAACAATGACAAAGAAAAAGCTATTTAAGGCAATGCCAATTGTGATCTTCTGGGTTGTGATCCCATACAGCAAGTTTTTACCAACATTTTGGAAATGTTCATATAGTCTCCATAATCAGGGTTGATACAAAACTAGTTGTTTGACTCTGCATAGTGTTGCCTAACTGTAGAGGTTAACAATATCAACTTTCAGGTTATCACTGTAGTAAAGACGTTGACTGTGGGTATGCAAGTTACAATGCAGGGGCTGTACTGAAATACTGGATTTGTGCCCATTGAGTTTCATCATGTATTTATTATTGACTGCAAATGGGTTTATACCCGGTGGCAGGAATATTCTACAAGACAAGACATTCTAATTGTTAATGATACTGACATATTTAAGACAAGATGTAGTCAGTGTGCAGCATACCAATTTACAGTTAATCTGAATCAAAGCACTGCTCTGAGATATATTAAGTAATTTCTTAGTAGGATTTGAGGTTCTAATGGCAGTGTGAACGAAGATAGTTATCTTCTGGGTTGTAGCACTGTGTAGTCAGGTAGGCATTTACTATTTTCAGAGGTCATACTCCATTCATGGTCCAGCTCCTATAAACAGCACCACTCACCCAACTGGCACATTCATTGCCCTGATGACCGAGGCAGTATGACCTCTGAAACGTTGGTAAACATCGACCAGACAACACAGCGCAACAACCCAGAAGACGGAAATCTTCATACTCTGATGACGGAGGCAGTATGACCTCTGAAACGTTGGTTAACATCGGCCAGACTACACAGCGCAACAACCCAGAAGACAGAAATCTTCATACTCTGATGACGGAGGCAGTATGACCTCTGAAACGTTGGTAAACATCGACCAGACTACACAGCGCAACAACCCAGAAGACAGAAATCTTCATACTCTGATGACGGAGGCAGTATGACCTCTGAAACGTTGGTAAACATCGACCAGACTACACAGCGCAACAACCCAGAAGACAGAAATCTTCAGGGGTCAAGAAGTTTATTCCCTGGTCCCAAACCAGCTATTCAGTCTCGCCAAGTGTTGGAAGGCTCATGGTTATAGAGTGGCTGCAAATGAGGCAGCCAAAGCTCCTCATTGAAATGCCTCTGGACAAACTATCTATGGACCTACTGGACGCGGAGAGAAATAATGCAGGTTCATAATGGTTGTGAAATGGTCATTAAACATTGACGTGTCACCTATATGTATATTGGCGCATGCTCAAAAAACTGTCACATGCAAAAGATGTGAACAGGAGGAATCCTCCTAAAATATACTCCATCAATGACCAGCACTGGCTCGACAAAGATTAGTGATATTCAGTTCTACACTTCTAGATCCAGCATACATTAGGAGGGTCTCAGTCAATCGGTGTGGTCGTGGTTCTTTGAAGGACCCTAACATGATCAAGAGAACGCAATGTGTCCAGTAATGATCCAAGTGCCTGGGGCAACCTAGATCAATACCAATAGTAAACACAGCTTACCTGCAGGAGGAGCATTTATTCCTGGAGTCTGGCAGCTGCTCTTTCATTTCCTTCAGTGTGCTTTCCTGGGTTTCAAATTCTTCAATAAGTCTCTGCACATATCACAGGAAATCAATATATAACTCTTATAACATATTTACACAAATACATTTCATATATATTGGTACAAATGATGGACTGAACAGTTTATACCTCTCCTTATGCAAAACTCATAAAGAAGTGTATATTTAGGAAACTAAAACTGTCTACACTGTGAAGTCTGAAGGTTTCTCATGATGGTGCATTATAATGCGTAAAATTATTTTTTTTGACTTTGTCCCTCGCCTAAATTATAAAATAATAAAATTACATTTCAGAAACTGGATTCTGCTTCCATCTTCAGGCAGAAGGGGCGAAAAGCGCAGAAGCTCTATCTGCAGGGTCCCATGGTTGACCTAGCCTAATAGATAGGGTTTCTGTCCTGAAGAAAGAAACAAAATTGAGCTTCTGAAACACTGTGATTTTATAATTTAGACAATGGCCAAATTTTCAACAACAACAACAACAAAAAATCCACACTGGAGTTAAGGTTCTCATGACAGTAATATGAATATGGCTGTCTTCTGGATTGTACCGAGAGGTCCTTCCTGCCTCCATCATCTGAGTATGCCATGAATATGAAAGGCAAGACAAAGAAGGAAACAATCTCCAGACAACATTCAAACATATACTGATGTTAACCAAGTGCAAACCAAAATCAGATATCCAAGAATGGTCCAAGCTAAAACAAGAATTATATAAAAAGGAAAGTAAAGATGTCCCATTAAACACCACGTAGGTGCTTGCGGGGGAGAGGAGGTATAGCTCCTACTCATTCTTAACCTCAACACTATGTGGGGGGTGAGTGGTTAGTGTCATGCCCCAGCCACACTCCACCCCACTGTAAAGGAAGCCAGGTGAGCCCCAGAGCTGGTATAGATGCAGAGGCTAGAGGAAACATCCTCTGTCCCCATCGAGGATCAAACTGCGGTCGTCTAGTCCAGTGGCATTCAACCTTTTTTGTTCGCGTACCCCCCAGATATAATTCCTCTTCAACTTTGTACCCCCAAAGTTGTTGGTGTATAATACAAGTTATACATAGTATATAATCTACATCTAAAATAAATTAAATGAATTACATTACTGATTATTCAGTGTTTGACATAAAATAATATATTTTTTTAAATTTCACGTACCCCCTAAGATGTCTTCGTGTACCCCCAGATATAATTTCTCTTCAACTTTGTACCCCCAAAGTTGTTGGTGTATAATACAAGTTATACGTAGTATATAATCTACATCTAAAATAAATTAAATAAATTACATTACTGATTATTCAGTGTTTATCATAAAATAATATATTTTTTTTAAATTTCACGTATCCCCTGAGATGTCTTGGTGTACCCCAGGTTGAATACCACTGGTCTAGTCCATAGCCAATCACTATACTGACTGAGCTACCCCGTATCTATAAATCTAGTTTAATGTAATTTCTCTTACAAAGTTTAAAGGTTGCTGTGTTGGAGTCTGAAAGACTAAATATAATTAATTCATCAACACAAATTACAGGACAGAATTTAGCAATTAGTAAAACTCTTACTGGTGATCCACGTTGTTCACAATCTCGCAGTTTAACAGCTTCAGTAGAGGGACAAAAATGTTTGGTACTGGTGAACAGTTATAATTACAACTACTACTTTTGCTGCAATGTCACTGACAATTAAAAAAACTCGCACAAAAACAAATATAAATAAAAGCTTTCTTACTCAGACTAGTGAATACTGAGACCATTCCTTCCGATCATGAAAGAAAAAAGTAACCATATTTATTCCTCTGTTACTTTAAGAATGCTTTGTCATTTTCGAGGAACACTTATCATAAACTGGCAGGAACATTGTAAATTATAAATTGTAAATACAGCAATACCCAGAGGAACTGAGGAAAATAATGAAAACTGAAAAGTTAGGGTATCAGATTTGAATCCTGAGACTATGGCGAACTGGAAAGAGAGTAAAACAAAGCAACTGTGGCATATTTCGTTGGAATGATGAGAAAACCCGTCTTGACACCTGTAACCAATTTCAGGATGTCAGCCACATATAGCGGTATAAATTTTTCCTATTAATTACAGTTAATACATTCATTCATCAATTTTTAAAGGCAGATATTCCTTTTTTATTGCTACATATGTAAAAATTAATTTCATACTCATTTAGAGAAAAATTATTATCGATATGGTAACGTGATACATTCACATACTAAATAAAACCTACAAGTAAATATGTAGTACACACACATTTAATAAAATGAACACTGCTAATTTGATACTAATTAAAACAAATTATATAAACAACAAAATTGTTATTCTTTAACCCACTGCTCCTCAGACAGTACAAGAAGAAAAACACAGTGAAATGTCACCTGTAATTTTAAACTGGGTTTAAGGCCCCACAAACTACTGTTTAAAATGTTTTAAAAATAAATTTAAATGGTGGCATTTGACATCAATATATGACGATTCACTTGTGGGTACAAGTCGATTGCTGAGGTACCAACTGAGAAGCTACAGAATGAAATATTCTATCTTATTATTTCTGTTTCATAGAGATCCTTGTAACAGCAAAGAGCATTCTCAGATTTTTTTGTTCAATATTTGGACCAAATACGTATGCTGCAGGACCCTTGTAAGGGGGGGGAGACATTTAGACAGGGGTAGGGGTGATTTGACTGAAGAGTATCAATGGGATTAGCAGAGCAAGGTATTGTATCACCTGCCTGGAAAGAGTAGTAAACTATAGCACATCCCACAGTACTGCAGTATGATACAGCTTGCTTTTATGATATATAAAGAGTTCAATTTCTTCCCAATAAAAAATGACAATCTCATAAACTCGTGGGTATTTTAAGTAGAGCTGAAGTCTGAACTTCATTCCCTCAAATATATACACAGAGTCATAATGATATAAACAGGGGCATTTTAAACTGCCTTTAGACTGTTTTGTCTGATTTTGACATTCTGCAGGAAAACAAAATTCCTTTTAATTATTCCAAATTGTTTGAAAATTTCAAGTGAATCTTAGTTAGAGAATCCTTTCCTTAAAGTGGATGATTAGGTTAAAAATTAATCTTCGACGTACTGTTAAGCCTTAGAAGCATTTTGGACATACACAGTGCTATTTGTCTGAATATACAGACATTATAACAATATCACGACACAACAGGACCATATAGTCCTATTCAACCAACCACACACACACAAATTAATGGGACACTCAACCCTTAAAGCTTAGGAACATTTGTTCACACAGATCAACGCTTATATCTTCCAGTAACCGAGACCTTCAACAAAATGATGGACACCAACAGAATTCAATGGACGTCATGGTATTGGCCAAATTTTATTTTAGATTTTAATTGCATTATTCTTATTACCAGCTGCCATACTGCCACATCAAGCTGGTTCAATTTCACTGTCAAATGAGATTACTTCATCAGAGACACTCTTCAAAATTAGATGTTCTCTATTTCGTTCCTCAACTTTCAACTAACCGTAACTTCAATACATGTCAGTTTCTGTAAACATACGACGTAGGTCATTTACAGTATTCAAACTTCCAAAACAACAAAAATCACGCAACTACAAACAATGAATGAAGTATTATTTGTTGTGGCAACATTGCGTGTTTCATCTAGCTTACATTCAGATGTCACTGACAAGACATCATCCCCATGTGATCTTTTGGTAAAAATAACCTTCATAGGGTTGGTAATCTTAATTTCAATTTCGGAGTTGTGTGTGTGTTTGCTTACAGTTCAAAAAAAATATATTCTAATTCATATGAAATTTGAAGTGCTTCTTCCTGGAAACCAAGAAGATATTTTAGAAAAGTCAAAAACTCAGTCCTGAATTTCAGTGCTGGTGATGGTGATTCCTGTTGCTTGGAAACTAGACATGAAAGGACAGTGCCATGACCGAAATTGCTTTTTTCAATGTGCAGACCACAGTAAAAATGGCTGCAACTCCAAAAACAGAGATACGGGTGAGAAATGGCCACTGAATTTTGCTTACAAAACATCTTGTTCATGCTCATAAGGTTCTTTTACATGCCATAAAACAACGACATGAGACCGCCGGCTTTACTTCCCCTCTGAAGGAAGTTTCATCATCCTTAAAAGCCCACCGACCTCGGCTGGGTTTGAACCCGTGAACCTTGGGTCCAGTGGCGAAAACGCTAACCACAAGTCCACTGAGGGCAACTTAAAAGTACAATAGTCAAAACAAACAGGTAAGCAGATTAATACGGAGCAATCACATTATTACACATTATCAGACTTTCATCTCATCATGCTGACTTAAGAAGCAAGTAATGAATTCCCTATTTCTACCTGCTGACTCAGATGACTCCACCTTGATGTAATAGCCTCCACATCTGATTTCACTGTCTGTGACATGATGCCATCATCCACAAAATGACGTCCAATATCCTGGATCTTGGCCAGACGAGCTTCTGGATGATTTCGAATGTAGTTTTCAAGGTCCTTCAAAAGAATTGCTAAGTCATTTACTTTCACAAAACATAAATGTAGCTATGGTGACTTCGAAAGCGATCCAGGAATGACACTTTTTAGGATATAAGCCAAAATACCGATCATTTGCAGGAATTCCATAATCTTCAAACACAACTCCATATAAATTGTTTGTTCTTTAATGTGTTTACTCATCAAGGAGACGTGCAGAAGACTGAAATAAAAATGATAACCTTGCAAGCTATCCTGAAAGACCATTTCCTCAGAACTCACTCTGATCCATAAATTTCAACAAGAGATGTGAAAAAAAATTAAAGCCAGTTCAGAACGTAACTGCTACATAGCCTGCAGATATGGAGTCTTCTCAAAGGTTTCAAACTCAGTTATTCTGACCGAGGATTTTTGTGGGGTCTCCTTAGTATTTTCACATAAATGCAAGAAAACTGCCCTAAAGTAGACTATCCCCTCAAAACTACCCTACTCCTATTCATTCAGTTACGAGGGAAAAAAATGTGTTAATGCCTGCACTCATCATCTTCACAGTAAATAATCTACATGCATTATCCTCAGAAGATAAATTTCAAATTCACTGAATATGTAACATTTGAGGTTTCCACAGTGACAAATCCAAAGACAATGATCACTGGTAAACTTATACCAGACCACAGAAGACAGCCATCTTATGTCTGGTCATCTGACTAAGTGATTTCCCTAATCGCTTCTCTAGTTTGTCCAACCAATCCATTTCTTGGGCAACCAAAGCTGATTACGGAAAATTCTCATATTTTATTCAATTACAGAAATTTCAAAAAAACAAAAACAGATGATAGCTGAAAATAAACTATAAACTCTTGCCTGACTTACAACATGACGTAAAGTCACCTGGTAATTAAACAATATCTTACTATTAAATAACACACGTAACATTTATGCACACTGAGTGGAAACATAGTGAGTATGCATATACTGAAAAATGTGAAATGATTCAGCATCTGTGCATCAGTCACCAAGATCCAGTTATCATCTGACTTACTCATCACCCAGATGATGGAGGCTGCAAAGCATCTCAGCAATATTACGGTAAAATTAGGATGAGCGAAGAAACATAACCAGACTTTTCAGTAAGTTTGTTGAAGGAATCTGACTGATGAAGAAATGTGTGTCTTCCAAAACAATTCATTGAAGATGTCAATGGAAGCCCAGTGACACCAGAAACAAAAAGATCACAACATCAAAATGCTGATACGTTTTTCTAATTTCAACAGAAACATCCATTATAAAACTGTTAATATAAAAGTACACATATATAAACAGTTCTGTCAGTACAAAGTTCCTCTGTTACGGATGATAACACAGTACAATCTGTTAAATCATTCTCCATAATTTTAAAATCGCAGGTTGTATCATTTAGAGGTTATGAATCTCGATGTAAGGTCATGTGTCGTACTTGCAATTTACATTTCTTAAAAACTAGCAGAACATATGAAATAAGCAATATTGCTATAGACATCTGCAACATTTCAGAAATATCTTTGATAGAAGAAACAATTAGCAGACCTCAAATAGGTAAGTGGTTTCAAAAGTTCAAAAAAAAAAAAAAAAAAAATACTTTCATCGAAGATACTGAAATTTTACAGTCCAACAGTAAAGCAGATAAAAAGTTATACAAATTAGGGAACTTGTTTACAAATAAATCAGACATCTCACCAAATGTAAGTTAATAAGGATGGATTCTCATTCTGATACAAAATCTTAAGAACCGACATACTGCTGCAAAATTTGTGTCTCATCTGCTGACTTACAAGCAGAAGTAGAGTCAAGTCGATATGTCGAAACTCCTGGAAAACTTCAGAAAGAACCTTATTTCCTTTCCAGTGATAAAACAATGGTTCATGGGTAACCCCAAAACAAATCTTCAAAATTAACACGTCTAGTATGATGAATCATAGAAAAGGCCAGACGAGTTAACTCAAATGCAAGGAGCACGTAGAATGTCCTCCTCTTTTGATGTAAACAGAAATCTGTATTGGGAGTTTATTTCATATATAAGTTTTTCTAAATAAAATTTTGTGATTCCTTTCTTCACTCTGCTGTTTGTTCAGAAATTTCTGACAACCATTTCCGGCTGCTGTGCATTTCTTAACATATTCCTCCGCATCTAGTATTGCGCGACTTTTCGTTCTTCCAAAAACTCAATTTAGAATTCAAAGCGAAAAGGTTTCGATGACATCAATGAAATAAAGGGGACAATCATAGACTAGGTTTTTCAAAATTCCACAGCAACTTATGAAATTACAGAAGCTCGGTATTTGCTGTAACAGGTTTGAAAGGTTACTTCCAGACAGAACAGCATCAAATAGCCAATAAGTACTGAGATAAAATTTCAGTATGGAAATTTAACTTGTCACATCTCGTGACACTGGCTATTAATGAAACAATAGGAATGTGATTCATCACAGCAACTGCAGGATACAGAATGCTGGATCTTAAATGTAACAAAGATAATACAGAAGAACCAATAATAAATATGAGGACAACATGAAAACTATGAAAATATGCATGAGAACAGAATTCCAAAGCCACTTTATCAACATAAACCGAAGAGTACAACAATCCAGGAATGCCTGAAAAAAATATACAGAATAACTTTAATCCCTGTGCATGGGGCAGGCCAAAACTTAATCCATAATGTTGATGTTATTCGTGATGAGACGAAACACCTTCGAAAACCAACGATTATAAAATTCAAATTTTAGATCCTTTACAGTAACACATTCATAGAAACAGGCCAAATCTTTGGCAAGACGAGAGGACAGTGTTACTTTTGCCAACTTATTCCTGTCCGAAAAAACAAATAACAGTGTTCAAACATTTACCATACTATCCACATTCACATTCCCACAAAAAAAATCTTAAAGAAATTTCATTTTCAATCATCTGGAATAAATTCAGAGCCATGCGATTATAATAGAATCTGTCAGAATATGTAAAGTCATAAGGGGCATAATTTAAAGCTGACCAATTCATTAAAGCTTCCCTTTCTCATCTATCTAAATGCTGCTCTACAAACACAGAAATATGGACAACTGTCCCTCCCCTAAACTCGATCGGAGGTTAATTTTTCAATTGCCCTCGTAAAATGATTTCAGTTTCCAGAGTCAGCATCAGAAGCAGGGGGTTTTGAATACAATTGATTTTACTGTTCAAAAATGTGTAGGTGAGAGCCATCTGCAAATCACTGCACGGCTACATAAAGAAAACAGAAAAGTAGGCTTTATGAGATGGTTCTTTATAATGAAAATCAAAGGTTCCTCAACAGCTTACTATGCTAATCATTCCACTACCAAAGGGCACAAGTGACTACTTTATTACAGCAGAGTTATTAGGATATCTTCCAACTACCCCTCCACACATGTGCAAATGCACAGAGGTTATATCAGTTATGGTTTCAGGTGGAGACAAACACATATGAAAAGTTAGTCGTTTGATAAACAATAGATAAGTACAAGATTTTCATTTGAAAACCAAACACAAGAACACAGGAATACTTAGGAGGAAAGTACTGAAACATTAGGTGAGAATTAATTTTTCTGTAGCTTTCAGGTTGCCCATAATGTTACAGATATTGCGACACATCTACATTTCAAAATTTGGAACCTTCAACTATTTCCAATACTGAAAATATTTGAAGAAGTCTTCATACTTCCTGCCGTGAAAACCTCAAATCTTACAGAAAAAAATATGTAACTAAAATCTGGCACAGAAACAAGAAGCATGTTATTTTTATTTCCAATAATTTCTTAAAAACAATGAATAACAGTTCTAAATCAAACTATTTCAGTAAACAAAATGACCACATTAACTTAGATTGTAAGAAACAGCTGATTCCCTCACGCACTGAGTTAGCGATGCACAATCACTTACAACAGCAATTTCTACACTTACCTCTAAATTCACCATATTCTTGTGAAGCTTCTTTAAGGATCTTAAACTTATTGCAGCTTCCATCTGTTACATCACTCCATTTGGCATTTAGATGTGTGAACTTCCTTACAACATTCTGAACGCAGTTGCCTTCACTGCTCTGCAAAACAGATCACTTCCTGTGAAACACAAACATAAGGAGAAACAAAAAAGCTGTACATATAACAGAATTATGATGCCAGTTCAATAAGTTCCAATAATAAAGTTACTGCAGCAATCGTGGGCACTGAAATGAGAAACTAGTAATTTCTTATATGAAGAAGCATCACTGGGAAACATGTAATGTGCTGCATATGACACATGCTTCACAAGTATGTCCGCTAGACAGTGCCGAAGTACAATGTGGTTAATTTTTATGTCAGTCAGGAATTTTTGTAGTCAGCAGTCAAAATGTCAACATCAGAACTTATGTAAATAAAGAACAACAAACAGTTGTTGCTGGTTCTTAATTGTAGTGAAAATAATGTTAATAAATTGAAAAATTGGTATAAATTTACACAGTTCTTTGTGTGATACATTCCTAAGAAACATGAATGTTTTGTTATAAAGATTTATAAACTTAATGACATGACTGGCTACACATGTGACATTGAAAAATCTCACTATGAGAGTAGCAATAAACTTTAAGAGGAAAATTTTTTCTCTTCTATGGACTTATGCGGTATCAACTGTCAGTCAGAATCATACGATAATGACAGGGGAACTTTGGTAATTAGACACTAAAACTGAACTGGAGGTGTCTCAACAGCAGTGATATCGAAAGGCTACCAAGATGTGAGCTTACTAATCCAAGTACATGAAAACAAATTAATATGTTTTGTTAATGGAAATACGTCGCAAACAGCCTGAATAAAATTTATATAGACTCCAATCTATTTTCTGCTTTTGTCTTACTATTCAGTTATAAAATTCACAGCTATAATAATTAATTTATAAGGGTCTTGGATAGAAATCACCAACATTCTTCTCTCTGTAATACAGCCTCTTCCTTCAGAAACAGAAACTTGTTCAGCTGATCATAAATTTGATTATTCTTATGAGTTAAATACTCATCACTGTGATCACAAAATCCTGTTATTTATTCTGAGTCACTTCAAAGCAGAAGTCATGTATAATGTCATGAAGTTTATATAAATTGCATGAAATGACATGTTCGAAATTGTTCTTACTTTACGTCCTCCACACAAGGGAAAGATAACACACATAAATTCAACAAACGCTCAAATAACAAAACATTAACTTGCACGTCCTCGCAATATATGACAGAAGAAATGCAGTGGACACACAACAGTTACGCCATTATCTCGTACGCAGGGATGGCAACATCTGAAAAGCAGCGAACACATCCCGCCATCGCGGGAGAATGAGGGATATACAATTATCATTCTTTGCGTACTGTAACAAACTCTGCTGCCATCTACCGACTACGGATCTGAAGTAGATCTACGTCGAAGCACGCTCCATTGCACTGCCGTTTGAAATGCTACCTGCAATACCTCACATATTGTAATATAGCTGTGTGTTGGTTGTCTTAATAACCTTCCACATTAGCCATTAAACCCCAATATTATGATGCTCAAACCTTATTACACAAGTCTTATAGCATCAAATATTCATGGCAAATGACTATTAACTTACAAAACACAGAAATACACACAGTAAGAAAACAAATTCAAGAAGTCAAAAAATAAAAAAAATGCTTGAAATTGTCAAAAAAGCGCACAAAACCAAAAAAATCGAAAAATTTCACTTTAAAAATTTTTTCCCTAATTTTCAAATTTTTTTTTTTTGGTTTTTACGCTTTTACTGACGTGAAAACCTCACATCTTAAAGCATGTGTCAGCTCAGAGGTTTTAAAGATGGCAAAACAAACTGTAAGGCAGGTCACACACATAGAGAAAATAAATCAATATCAATGTTATCCAATTTTAAATTGTCTGTTGCAATGGTTTCCGATCAGTAAATTATAACTAACACCTCCTAGGTCCATGCATGGCTTGTTCATTCAAAATGCTGTCACTCTGAACTGATATTCATCACTTTCCTTCAGATCATACAAAGAATTAGTGTTACACAGTTCAACCAATCAGATACATACCAAAACTAACACATAATGCTCCTCAATTACCGTATATACCAAAATTCTATAGTCGTAAGTAACTACTTGTCAAAATCAGCTATTAATATTAAAATGAGTTTAAAAACATTACAAATCAATACTAAAGTACTCCAGGTGTTGGGCAATCCCCCATTCAGCCTGGACCTGTCACTGTATGACTTTCAAGGAGTTCTCTGCAGAGGGAATTAATGGGACGCACGACTCCATACACTTACGAACACTTTAACAGCCATTACTAACCCCGATCAATCCCCAAACAGGCTTCCTTCAAAAAGCCTGTAACTATTTATATTTCCCACCAGTAACACTTTATTGTAATGTCTCAAAATAGATTTCATCTCACTCCACTTTTCAAATTATAACTACGTGCGTTGTAAATTCTTACCTAATACATTGACTTGGAAAGATCCTTCATCCAGACCAGAGCTGTTCCGTAACATTGTATGTTCTTTCATCTGTCTTGAGTGGCTTATTTTCCACAGACCATATTACTTCTGGTGGAGGTTCACTAATAAAATCGATGTCAACGTGAAAGATCTGGCCTGCTTTGATGCGGATATCATTCAGAGGTGTCTTGATTTTAGGGGGATGTCAGTTTCATAAGTAATATTATTGACAAACGAATATTTCTCAGTGTTTAATAAGTACAGAAATACTTACGGTATCTTGCTTCAGCAATCGCAGTATCAGATGACTCGCTAGGTTCACTCTGGCCAGCTGAATTTGTTGCAATGACACGGAACGGTACAGTACCCTGAATGGTAAGTAAAATTTCTTGTTTATTTTGGTGCAGTATGTGACAAAATACACCAAAGTAAATTAGAGAAGTATAGAACTTGTACAAAAATATCATTAAAATCTGTAACTCACAAAAGAAGTAACTGTACTGATTATCTCAGAATGAAAAAATGAGTCATAGATACAGCCAAAATAAGAGATGTCAACTACGGCATCAGACTGCTTCTGTTTCATTTTTGTGAAAATAATGGACAATAACTTGTAAGATATCAATTTGTCAATTATATTATCAATATGAACAAAGTATTCACAACTTTTAATTTATTAAATTATTTTAAGATGCTGGAAGTCATCCCTCCAGCGCTCGCGTACACCTTTGGAACGTCCCGACTCGCGTGTGAGCGCCGCGCCGCAACCCATCAATTGAGCAAATACTTAATCAGACTATTACTGACTTTTAATTTATTTAAGGAGTTACGATTAAGAGACTAATAAAATGTTAAAACATTGTATAAAAGTCCAATTGAAGCTTCGATTTCATCGATTGAAGTTTCTAAGCAGTCTCTTTGCCTAGAATAATTCTCTCTAATTTTATCCAGTGTTTTATTTGTGAATTTTGTGATATCGCCCAATAAATTATCTGGAAAAATAGCTGCCAGAACTCGATCTCGGTTTTTAAGTTTTTTGCGCATCCCTTGCCCCGAGGAAAGTGAGAGATAATGTGCCTTTTTACTTCTTCATAGGGGAAATTTTAGAAATTTATTCATTTTATCTTTGCCAAGATAAACATCACTTATCCCTAAGTTGGAATCTTCATCTAAACTTTCAGCCGAGTTTTCTGATTGACTATCGTGATTCTCCTCTTGTGGTTCCTCATCAGAATCCTGACTATCATCGAATTCACAATCTATAATTTCTCCTGCACTCACTTGTTCTAATAACCACTTCAACTAAACATTTGGATCAGAAGATTTTATTTTAGAAGACATTACTGGTAAACGTGACCAATAGAGACGAAATTAACCCAAACTTAAAAACAATTCACTTTAGAACACAAACACTCGCGTGTGAGCGGGCCGCCGCACTATCAGAATTCTAAAAGTAAACTGAAAAAAGCGGGTCTATAGTCGTAGCTAGAAATATTTCCTTTGAAATTCCCATTTAAGGGGGTTTCCTCTTAACATAGATAAAGCGACAGGAGAGAAAACAATTCCTAGAAAGAGTGTATCAGACTTCTACTGAAAATGCGGCGCTGCGCTCACAACGCGAGTCCTGGAGGGTTAATAACTGTATCTTGAAGAGAAAGGAATATCATCAATATGACAATTTGGTATTTTTAACTTACACTGGATTGTTAAGCATTCACCCAGTATGGACTTCCTTTTTCCTTCTTCTGAATAATACAGCCAGTAATGGGAGAACCACTATCTCATTTACGTCTACACGGTCCATGATAAGTGGCTTTCCAGGAGCATCTGGTCCGTCTAATATAGTAAATAAATTTATAAAGAAACAGATAAATTATAATCGTTTTAACACAGCACACTATGGAGAATTTAAATTACATACTGAATATTCTGCTCCTGTAATTACAATATTTCTATCAGTGTTAGTAACATTTGTAGTTTTAGCTGTTCTTAATGATGTCAGTGAAGTGCCTTCAAATTTTAATTTTGTTGAAATATTTTAAGTTTTAAACACAGACCCATTTAATGGAATAATGAAACAGAAACTTTCACTAACTTTTGTGCGTGTATGAGTGTGTCTCTCTCTCTCTCCCTCTCTCCCAGTAGTACGCATGGATATGTCATACTGTCACATTTGTATTATAAAGAAAACAAAAGTGGAACATAACAAAGATATCCTTTAGTTCATTATTTCTTTGAAAAAATATGACGGAAATAAATTAAAATTAAGAAACTGTACAAATAGCAAAATACTGCTAATCAACCAATGTAATATCAGATTACTTGTTTCTCTTTTTCTATAAAAGAAAACACTACTTATAAACATTAAGATTTGAAGAGAACAGAAGTAAATTATATGGACTAGACAAATATATTTGATTATTATTTTATTTTCACAGAATCGTATGTGATTACATACCAAATTCATTCTTCGCAATGATGCTCTTTGCTGTCTCAAGAGGATCAGACTCTCCTATGCTATTGACAGCCTTTACTCGGAAGAGGTACTCCTTCCGATGTATTAGTCTTGTTACGTCATGAGATAGACCTGAAGCCATGCCTGCATCTGCCCATGTGCCCCTTGACACATCCATTTTCTCCACAATGTAATGCAGAATGGGACTTCCACAATCAACCAAGTCGTACCTTACACGTAAGGCGAGCGCCCTCCTTTGTTATATTGCTAACCACTAGAGGACCTTCAGGTGGAGATGGTCGATCTGTAAACATAATATAACTTTATGATTAAGAACATTTAGATTCATGGTATATTAATTTCATTTAAAAGAAATATTCAACACCTTACTTAAGTATAAGACTAGAATATTTATTTTTGACTGAATGCTTAATTCTTCACATCCATATCTCATTCCTAGGCTTGCTTCCAAAAACAAATAATTGGGTATACGTAGCCAAATAACTTCAAAAGCAAATAATTACTACTCTTAATTTAATATGGTATGAAAGTTGTCATTTTATTTCACTTATGTAACTAGTGCTTTAATTTCATAACAACAAACTGCGGCTATGTAAATTCTACACTACAACCACTGTGATTCAGTACAGGACACGAATGACAGACACTGACATTTACTTTTGTATCCAAAACACTTCACTTCAGAGAACTGCCTAAATGTAAAGTAAGCTTCCACATGAACAAGTATCCCTAATTCTACAAGCATAAGGGCAAATACACTTACATATACCACGTATCAACAAAAGTAATTTTAATGTTGATCCTGCTTTCTTGGTACTGGTACAAAAAGCAAGACCACTATTAATAACGAATCACCATGAAAACTTAGAAATATTTTAAAGTCATAATACACTACTTCCCCGTCTTTATTTCGGTTATCAGACTGACTGGCCTAAGTACACATGTGGGTTTTGAAATCACACTCACCTTGCACAGTGACACTGGCAGAAGCTGAGGACTCCCCAGTGTGAGAGTGTAGCGCCCAGTATCATTAACGAGCTGAAAACAAAATCTCAAACACAGTCTGATTGGCAAATGTCTGAATATCAGCTCGTACTTCAGGTTCAAAAGGCTTGCCATTTACGGAGCATTTGTCTTTAGGTCTTGGTGAAGCTCCAATTGGGATGGTGTAATTAATCTTCTGACCAGCTTTTACTACCATATCTTGTAGCAAAGTCTTATCAAACCATGGTGCCTCTGAAAAATAAATAAAGATTTCTTTGTGGAGATTGAATTTATGTTACATAATTGTAGTAGTGTTTTGGGACATAAGTATCCCCATTATAAGGGAAGAGAAGGAAAAGGTAAAGAATATGAGGTTTTCACAGCGGTAAACATAAGGTCTGTTATACCAGGTTATAATGCCATGTAGCCTTGTAGGACACAAGTGATATTAGACTGAAGATGGATGCGATGTGTTCCTCCAAATGTTGGTAACCACTTAAAATAACTATATAGCTTCATGGCCAAGAAAACCATGATTTTCAGAGAGGGAAAAAATTTAAATGATAAATTTTCAGAAGTACCACTAGTCACACAACACAACACAGGAAGAATAGGCCATTTTCTTCTTAGACAGGCACGCCAACCTGACAAACTGGAAAGGAACCCACGTGTTGTGGACGATACAGAAGTATATAAAATTCACAAGAAATTATAAATACATCCAGACAATTGCTTGCTACATCCATCAATAACGAAATGCATCGTGAAGCACTTGCCAATCGATTTCATAACCACATATCTCGGAAAATGTAACCTATCCATTTGCGTAAAATTAGCCAAGGCTCTGAGATGTAGATGTAATTATAAGGATTTCATTATGAAGTAAAAATTCTGTGGGTATGAATTAGTATCATATACTGAAATTATTAAGAGAAGACCTCTAAGGGACTTTCATGTACATGGCATGCTGTTTAGTCATGAGCTCGTAAACAGGATATTCCACTGTCCACCACTCGCACGGGAGAGAAGCCGTTAGAATGTAATGAGTGTGGTCACAAGTTTGCTAAAAGTTTAAAGTTACATATGTGATGACATGTAAACATTCCTTCAGAACAAGTATAAAAGTGGATAGAAAAGTTTTTTCTGTACAAAATAAAGTTATGAAAATTAAAACTAAAGGTTTATATTGTTGGGAAGGCTCCCATCTTACACGAAAACACATATACAAATTAGTGATGAATCAATGCTTTTTTTTTTGTTATCCCAATGCCACTGAAAGTAGATATGTGACTGGTAGGTAATGCATAAGGAACAGCCTATTATATCACCTTTAAGTCAAGCATTTAAAGGATCCTCATTGCAGTTCTGTATGTCAGTAAGAACATGCTGCATTAGGCTAGGCTAGCTTTGGTTAGCTGGTTCCACTTTGTTATCTTATTATCTTTATGCCAATGAAATATGTGTTACTATTTAGGGCTAAAGTTGCTGCCTTAGAGGCTTTTCAAAATAACACATTTTTGCTTGCAAAACTTATGTGGTTAGTACATTTTATATACACAAAGATATTCAACCAAAACATTTTATGTGTTTATTTTGATACTAGATTAATTGCAATAAAAATGTGTATATACAGTATTTTGTGTACAGACACATGTCCAGTAAGGTCTTATAAATTAATTGATATTAAGAGAATCAAGATTTTGGAAAGGAGTACACTTTACAATATACTGACTTTCTGAACTTCATTGATAATATGTTACAAGACACACCTGAAGATGTAGAATGCAAATTAACAAAATTGAATTCTACAAATTATGAGCTGGGTATCCTAGCAATTTAGGTAACAAGAAGATATTTCAAGGAGTTGCTGATATCCTGGATGATGATATAAAAATAACAGAATTCCTTCATGTTTTGTCACACAACACTCCACATTATTCAAAAAATATATCGGAATGTTGTACAACATTGGTTCTAACAGCTGCTGCAAAGTCACAAAGTGCAATCTCTGGTGGACATCTTGAACCCCGTGCTATTTCCTTTATGAAGGCCGTAGCCTTTTGACAGGACTTCTCTGTACATGTGCGTACGTACCACAACGCTGCATAGCTCATTATGTATTTTTATCTGATGATATAAACGCATAGAAAATAAGCTATTTTCCAAACACTGACTTGCCACATTGTAGCAAAAATCTCACGGGTAATATTTACAACATAAACAAAGTCTTTGAAGTTTAAATTATTCACTCCATCACTTCTCCACTACTTGGTATTTCAACCAGTATGCACACGAGAAAGATGACTTTTAAGATTGACAAGTTCTGTGAAGCTTCATTCACATACAACACAACCATATGGTTTCACCCCGTGTGGATACCATAACGCCTTCTCAGTTTTTCTCGCACTGGAAACTACTTATTGCATACATCACAATTATACGGTTTCTTCCCCTGTGTGTATGCGTTTGTGCGCGTTGAGATGTCCGCCCTGAGAAAAACTTCTATTATATACTTCACAAGTGTAAGGCTTTTTACCTGTATGGATAAAACCGTGTATCACAAGATTTTCTTTCTGTGAGAAATGTTTATTGCATACTTATGAGTGCGATAATGTTTCTTCAAATCATCATTCCTTGAAAAGTTCTTGTTGCAAACATCGCATTATCACATTTGTACTGTTTCATTTCCATGTGTGTTGTACGATGCACTGAGTGAGAACTTTGCATTGCATTCAAAGGCTTCTCACCAGTGTGCATACGGTAATGATTTTTGAGAGGTTTGTACCACTGGTGTTACCGATCAGGCATTCGCGTTTAGTGGGCTTTGGCTGTGACGTCACAACTTGGCGGCTACGTTTCGTGAGAAAGGGTACTTTAGAATGTCTGCAGGTAGGCCAATAACCGGCGGGCAAGAATGGTTTTAATTGGAGAGTGGGGCGGAGACCTCGAAACTGTTTTCATGTGCTGTGGTATGTTGGAAAGCTTGAGGTATGCGGCATATCATAATTCAAATACATGACAAAAATGGTCACAAAACAGTTCGTAATCTTTGTAGCTGCATATCTTATGCAAAAAGGTATTTCAGGTTTGCTAATTTTTGTTGCCTTCAGGTTTGTTACGTGAACTCAAATGTAGATGGTTTCTCATCAGAAATGTTTTATTGGTATAGAGCTTATAAACTACTGGAGTAGAAACAGTGTTGTAAGTTGCATGAGTTAAATAGCATACTTCTTATCTATATACTATCTAACTAACTCACTGGTAGCAGAACTTGCAGGTCCAACACCAACAACACTAAAGCCTGCCAGCAGACATGATCCTTACTTTCATGTAAACAACTTATATCTTAATTGTCATATTTTTAATGGGAATTGTACCTTCCTCTGGAATTAGAATAAGAAATATGATTTTTTTTGGCTTATTATGAGTTCCCTTGTGTAAAAACAATTTTGTTTTTTTACAGTTGCATGTACTGGACAGACTGGGGAGATATTTGAAAGGCTGGAATGGATGGCTCACACCAATGATTCACTGGGCTGGCCAAATGCTCTGACCATCTCATATGAAGCAAATGAACTATTTTGGGCAGATGCAAGGGAAGATTATATCGCAGTCTCAGATTTATAAGGCATGAACAGGAAGCAGAGGTAACAACTGTTGCATTGTATATATATTAGTGATTCTACTAAGGTTTGTGGGAGTCGTTGATTTATGGTAGGAATGTTATGGCTGGATATTGTCCTGATGTACACCATGTTTAGTTAATTTGGTATCTTATAGCTTCCTCCAATGAATATGTGTTTCTCCCTCATCATCTTTCACAAATTTATGGAACTAGGATTTATTTTTTCCTTATTAAAATATAAAGGCAATTCCAATGCACAAAAGTTCAATAACATGAATTCATTCTATACTCTCGTCTGCACGATTACTGTGAATTTTGTTCTGGCATGTAGCAAACAGTGAAATTAAATTTTTTCTGTATTCTTTTCAGTTTGACTGTAACAAAAATTGGATTCAGACTTACTTAGAAAGTTGATTTTTATCATGAATTTATTCTGGAGAAGCTTATTGTTGTTGTTGTTGTTGTTGTAAAGTCAACATAAGAGTGAGTATGATCTTCACAGACCAGTTGCAATCCTCAAAGTATATTAGGAAGTTTTTATTACATTGAAACCTGTGGTATTTTGATATTAAACAATTAAAAATCATGTATAGTTCAAAGTGTATTGTACTCTCAGTTGCTTCTTTGTTCTGTTTTTGTGTTCCTAAGTTGTGTGCCTGCTGTATTTTTATTGTACTATGACTCGTTCCACATATGGGTGATTTAGATAAGTTGAATGCGTGTTATCTGTGTGACAGACGTCGTTATGGATAATGCACGTGAGTCTTAGTATCGCTGTTGGTGCATCATTTTAATGTATACTTTATAATATGATTTGTTTCTATCTAATAACATTTCTTGTCTCTCTGTTATGAAGATGTAATACATATATGATAAGTTCAGTTTACTAATAGTTTTGACAGTAAAATTAAAGATGGAGTTATTTATATTTAGTCGGATCTTAAGAATATAGACTTCATGCTTGACCGTTTTAAGACATTTTGACTTTATGTGGATTATCTGGCTTTGGCACTACAGATTAATAATGTTATTCTTGACGGATGCATTCCTGGCAGTGTTACTATTGGAAACATGTGGACAATGTGAGAGAAATAGTGCAGCTGGGTTGAAGAAAATGAAAATCGGTTTCTGCGTTACAGCACGGGAAATCGTATGATTTCTCATTGGCTGACATTTGGCTTGGTTAAGTTTACTCAAATGCAGACTACATTTTTCTACATACATAACCTTAAGAAATTGATGGTTCCAATGATTTTGTTCACTATAATGTACTTCTTGTTATAAGTTGTACTTGTTCTCTGCCACTTTCTTTGTGAGAGCAAGGAAAACCACAGAAAATATCCTTCATCATGGCTGGTATCCATCTTAGATTTGAAGTGGTACATTCCATCTGAATTGTAATAGGAATTTTTGTAATATCAGTTTTTATTCCTGTGGAAATGACGTGTGCATTTTAGTATGCCACAGTTATTATGCCAAATCTTTGTTAATAGAGAATGGAAATGTGATGGAGACACAGACTGCAGTGATGGTTCTGTTGAAGCCAGTTGTAATGAGTCATGTCCAGACTATCAGTTCACATGCCAAAATAAACAGTGTATTAGCCAGTCTTGGCACTGTGATGGGGGATGATGATTGTGGTGATAACTCAGACGAAACTCAGTGTATATAAATTTTTTTTAAAATGGTGCGTTCTGTCTCGCAAACATGTTTTTCAATACGTGATTCAAAAGACTATTATGAATTAGGATATAGTATTTATTAATATCAGATATTCGAGGAAATGTCTGAAGTTCGCCGACATTTCAGAGGTGTTTGCTGCCCCCATCGTCAGGACCAAGAGCAACTTGGCTTACTCCTTGCCATGATGATGGAGACATCAAGGATCTCTGAAACGCTGGTAAACTTTTTACCAAACTATGCAGTGCTACAACCCGGAAGTCAGCCATCTTCAGTATGACAAGTTACACCAGTAAGTGATACGATATCCATAGCTTTTTTTATTTTGTTGGTGCTTGGGTGATACTGTAAAGATTGGCTATTATATTCCTTTTAGGTCACACTAGAAATTATGAAAAAATTACCATTATATTTTCTTTTTTGACAGCGACTGATAGTAGACTGTTGTCAAGACAGTAGCAAATCTTCAGCTTCCATAAAGGGTCGGAAATTTCTTGAGCATACCAATACTTTGTCAAGAAGAGGACTCTGTTTCATGGAGTTCGGTAGTTGGTTAGTTGTTATATATATATATGTGTGCGCACAGAAAGAGAAAATAATGTGTAGAAACATTAATTACTTTTATAAATTTACATATGAAAATTTAAAACAGGAAAATGTATTCAGTTATTTTTATATGAGAGCTACAGATTAAGAGTATAGACTTCTTCCATTTATCAAAATGAAGCAGGTGAGACTGATTTATACAAGAAAAACTATGTGTAGAATAAATTCCTCTCTGGCTACCAGCTGTGTTGGGTTTCAAGAACCATCTTCATCCTAATCCAGAGGGTACTGGAGTTCAGTACCCTGCGGACCTGACATGGCCGGTAGCCTGAGAAGAATTCATTATACTTAGTTGCCATGAAAGTTTTACATCATACAAACTTATATTTGTATTTCTTGATGGAGAAAGCTTTATCACATAAGTATTTAAAGGTATTGTACGTATTTTGAACCGAATTATATTGTTTCTTCCTTTATCTTTTGTCTGTTTTATTTATTCTCTTTTTATAGGGAGCAGGGAGACATAAGTTTGAAGAAATTTTCGTCATTTCTGTTTATGTGCCTGCTACACTTAGTAAGGATCACATACGAATCTGTGTAGAATCTTTGCAAGCTACATGGTCATTTGTTTGCAGGTCGACAGTCTGGCCACTGTGGTACTGATCAATTCAAGTGTGCTGACAAGAACTGCGTTAGCAGCAAATTCCGCTGTGATGGATCTAATGACTCTGGAGATGGTTCTGATGAAGAAGACTGCATTCTACCACCATGTTATTTTGGAACCTGTTCACAGAGCTGTGTAGAAAAGAAGGGAGGGAGGAAACTTTTCTTGCCACTGCGCTCCAGGCTTCATAGGGGAAGGAACATCGAGGAACAGGACTTGTTTTGCGAGAGGTAACATTTAGTTCAATATCAGGTCTTCAAGACCTCATTTCTGTCGAGACAAACGCAGAAATATTTTAGGGCTGAGGGGCATCATGATTTGTCTAATAGATTGCTGATGACAGCTTCTGTGCTGTCTTAACTTATCCACTTGTTGTTGGACTGTATTTTTTTTGTCATAAATATTTTTATTCATCAGATATAACTTTATTAAAAAAATCTTCTTTTCCATCCTATCTAAATACAAGTTAACTAAAATATGTGAAACTAACATTTTACTTGTAGTTCTGTATGGGTGTAAAACTTGGTTTCTAACTCTACCAGAGGAGGATATGTACATGTAAAAAAGATTTTGATTTTCTGCAGGTAATTCTGATGTATACGTACATGTAATTTTTCATTGTTTCCAAATGTAGGCAAATGAAGACTGACACATCTTACGTCAAATTCATGTTTAATGTTTGCACTTTCCAGGGAAAAACCTGTCCACTTCATTGTTGCTGCTGAAATGGATCTAAGAGACCTGGTGAAAACTCTCTAATCCATGCCCTTAGCAAATCACTTAATGACCGTGGTCAAAAAGTGGAGTCAGTGGATATATTATGGGATCTAACAAATCCAAACTACATTCTGGTCTGACCACCATGGCAAGATGATCAGGAGGTCTTATTTCTATGATCTGTCCTCAACATCGAATCAAACCCCAGTCGCGGAGAGTGCAGCGAGATGACGTGATCATTGTGGTAGGCGATCAGCAAGTGTTTTAAGGATCTGATACTTTTCTGAAACTTACATGAAATTTAAACAGATGTGAAACTTTGTAGCCTGAAATTTGAATGGTACGCTGTAGCATGCTCATCCATGTCTCACATTTTTCAGCAACAGTGGTCCAAGTGGTCATTGTTATGGCTATTGCTGCTATGCCTACAGACATTGTTGTTTTTCCTTTTGTTTATTTTATTATTGTTGTTGGAGGTGGTTTTGGTGTCTGTAATCTTATCGAAACGCAGACTTTTGTCGTGGTACCATTCTTCTATTGGGTTTAGTTCACGAGCTACAGAAACCATCTTTATTTGGGACTTGAATCCAGAAGCTATCCCGACTGTAGTTTTTCATTATTTTCTGAAGTTTCTCCAGGGTTAGAATTCCGAAATTGACAGCCTTGTAATTTTGTTTTATATTGCAAAGATATATCTTTGAGAGACTTTTCCCTCTGCCTTCCCTATATTACACAACTGTATCTCAATATAATGAAGGTAATTATAAAAATATCATCTCCCAACAAACTTTAAAGAAGTTAAAGTTTCTCGTAAATCTAAGCACCATGCAATGAAGATGTGGGAGTTGAGAAGTAATCTAATATTTTGGCACCAGGTCACTAAATGTGGTGAGTGGTTAGTTTGAGCCATTCTGCAGGTGGTTGCAAACAGGAAAGGCCTTGCCTCACTTGGGAGGATAGCCAGTAGCCAGTCACATAACCAACTTATCGTTCTTGGTTTTTTATGCCCATGTACAAGTTAATTGGTTATCACATTAATGACGTTGGTTTGCATATTTATTACAACTACATTTTATTGAAACAGGCATTTCTTGAATACATGACACCAACATTTTATAGTGACAGAAATGTAACTAAGTCCAACTTTCTTAGGTTTTGAAAAATCTGAGCAGTATGTTGTCTGCACAGAGGGCTCCGAATTTCTCATTGTGTTGCTCATTCTGAATTTTTGTCTCGAATATGTTTGAACAATCCAAGCAGTGGGAATTCATTTACCTGCAAATGGTATAGAATGTTTTGAATCTGTCCGTCTCTCGATCAGCCATTTCAGAAGTGAATGTATATGTTTATTTTCAAGCATCAAACTTGGTAGACCCACAGGGGCTTTGCTTTGAACTGGGTGGGCATGCGTGTGTATTGTGTAGATGCAGGACTTGATGTGAATTAACTGGAGATAAGAAACGTACACTCGTACACACCGAGCTGGATCGACCTCATGACATTGTTGTGGGCCCTCAAACTGGGTAAAGTTGTGTGTTTTACACACGTGACTTGATCGGTGATTTCTACCACATAGATTAATTAGTTAATGATGCACTGTAAAGTGTGAAACTCTAGTGAAGGCAGCAGAATCTCACGCTTCTTTATAACATTCTTGAAGACTGACTTTACAGCATTACTGTTGCATAAGTTCATTAAATGCTAAACACTGAACCATCTGTTCAGGTTGTTTCCAAAAGATGCTGGACTTCTAATTGCATATATTTACCAAATTATGTGACAAACATAATCACGTTTCATGTTCCTGAACACAGCAGCCTCGAGAGTGAAAGTCAAATGAAAACAATTTTGATACGTGCACCGTCAGTTTATAAAACTGCAGTTGTCTTTGGTACTGTTGCATTACGCCAACCGAAGCTTGTTCATTGGTGCTGATAGCGGCTTCAGATCTTGAGTTGTGTTGCGGATTATTCCTGTAAACAGTATTATAAGAAGAAATTGCATGGGTTGAGTTTTGAAGAGTACACTGGCCAGTACCAGCCATAAGAAAAACGTGAAGGAAACTGATTATTCAGAAATTGGTCAATGGAAATGTTGATTGAAAAAAAGTAGGATTTCAGAGTCTCATGACAGTGAGCATGAAGATGGCTGTCTTCTGGGTTGTAGTACCATGTAGTCTGGTAGATGCTGACTGATATACCAGACTACACAGTGCTACATCCCAGAAGACAGTCATCTTAATATGTCATGATGAGAACCTCAAATCCTTTATATTGATAATTGTTTTAATTTGTCGAGAAAGACTATGAACAATGTGCAATATTTTCTGGTGTTTTGGATGCCTTTGTGTTTGTGTGTGTACACACAAATCTTCTTGATAATGGTCCCAGTAATTTCAATTTAAGCAACCAGCTTGTTTATAGCAGGTCTGTTTGGAGTTTCCTTGCATTCTTGCACATAATTTTTTCTCTTCACTACTGAAGTTGAACAACTCTAGCAGGCTGGGAAAACCCTTTCACTACAACACACAATATCTTGTTCAAGACTGCAACTTATTTGTTCATTTTTTAGTGGTCTGTTGTCTTCAGGATTTTCAGCTTGGTCCCGTCTCACCCTACAGTCATTATACAGTGGCAGGATATGTGCCAACTATGAATACAGAATTTTTCTGTTATTTCTCATAGGCTTATGTTCCGGTCTGACTGGGGTGTGAACGGTCGTATTGATTCAGCGTATATGGATGGAACTGGGCGTCATTCACTTGTGGATACAATGGAACAGTGGCCAACTGGACCTGCAGTAGACTACCCAGCTAGAAGACTATATTGGACTGATCCCTAAGCATGTACTATAGAAAGTGTAGATCTCAGTGGACAAGATCATCACGTCATCAGAAGATTCCCACATAGTAAGTCTTGAGTATCGTGACAGGATTCCAAAGGATCTAATTTATGTAGGATTTGTGATTTTTATGGTAGCGAGTGTGAATATGGCTGTCTTCTGGGTTGTTGCGCCGTGTTGTCTGGTAGAAGGTTTCCGACGTTTCAGAGGTCCTTGTTGCCTCCATCATTATGGTGATCGCGTCAACCAGGCTACATGGCGCGTGAACCCAGAAGACAGCCATCTTCAATCAAATTAATGGCTTAATTTACTTTACGTTAAATAGTATTAAAAATATATTAAAATTAGCCGTCAATCACAATATAAAATAATTAAAAGATTAAAATATCATTTTACGTTCCTTATCGAGTACTCGATTTACATGTGGAACATTTACGACATGTTTCGACTATATATAGCCATCATCAGGTGTTATGTTATAAACTTTTCAACTGAATTACTGATTTTTACTGATTTTTACTGATTTACTGATTTATAACATAACACCTGATGATGGCTATATATAGTCGAAACATGTCGTATATGTTCCACATGTAAATCGAGTACTCGATAAGGAACGTAAAATGATATTTTAATCTTTTAATTATTTTATATTGTGATTGACGGCTAATTTTAATATATTTTTAATACTATTTAAATAAATCACAATATGACACATCTACAATATCTTACTTTACGTTGTTTATTGCGACAGATCTGTAGTTCCTTGGAGCTGCTTTCGATTGTTTTTTAAGTTTCTTGCTTTTGGCCATTAGTGTGAAACTAATCTGCACATTTCGCTCTGGATTTGTCGTTTTACATCTATAGAGTTCAAAAACATAAGTGTGAGCAAACTAAGATATATGAATGATTCTTCTTTAAAGACTCAGAAAGCAAGCTGGTACATTACTTTCTATTCAGAATGTTACTTCAGTGAATGTAATACTATTCTCCATAGCATAAATATACTTCTTAATTCTTACTTGTGTAGCACTCATCCTAATCCAGAGGGTATGGAGTTCAGTACCCTGGGGACCTGACATGGCCGGTAGCCTGAGAAGAATTCATTATACTTAGTTGCCATGAAAGTTTTACATCATACAAACTTATATTTGTATTTCTTGATGGAGAAAGCTTTATCACATAAGTATTTAAAGGTATTGTACGTATTTTGAACCGAATTATATTGTTTCTTCCTTTATCTTTTGTCTGTTTTATTTATTCTCTTTTTATAGGGAGCAGGGAGACATAAGTTTGAAGAAATTTTCGTCATTTCTGTTTATGTGCCTGCTACACTTAGTAAGGATCACATACGAATCTGTGTAGAATCTTTGCAAGCTACATGGTCATTTGTTTGCAGGTCGACAGTCTGGCCACTGTGGTACTGATCAATTCAAGTGTGCTGACAAGAACTGCGTTAGCAGCAAATTCCGCTGTGATGGATCTAATGACTCTGGAGATGGTTCTGATGAAGAAGACTGCATTCTACCACCATGTTATTTTGGAACCTGTTCACAGAGCTGTGTAGAAAAGAAGGGAGGGAGGAAACTTTTCTTGCCACTGCGCTCCAGGCTTCATAGGGGAAGGAACATCGAGGAACAGGACTTGTTTTGCGAGAGGTAACATTTAGTTCAATATCAGGTCTTCAAGACCTCATTTCTGTCGAGACAAACGCAGAAATATTTTAGGGCTGAGGGGCATCATGATTTGTCTAATAGATTGCTGATGACAGCCTCTGTGCTGTCTTAACTTATCCACTTGTTGTTGGACTGTATTTTTTTTTGTCATAAATATTTTTATTCATCAGATATAACTTTATTAAAAAAATATTCTTTTCCATCCTATCTAAATACAAGTTAACTAAAATATGTGAAACTAACATTTTACTTGTAGTTCTGTATGGGTGTAAAACTTGGTTTCTAATTCTACCAGAGGAGGATATGTACATGTAAAAAAGATTTTGATTTTCTGCAGGTAATTCTGATGTATACGTACATGTAATTTTTCATTGTTTCCAAATGTAGGCAAATGAAGACTGACACATCTTACGTCAAATTCATGTTTAATGTTTGCACTTTCCGGGGAAAAACCTGTCCACTTCATTGTTGCTGCTGAAATGGATCTAAGAGACCTGGTGAAAACTCTCTAATCCATGCCCTTAGCAAATCATTTAATGACCGTGGTCAAAAAGTGGAGTCAGTGGATATATTATGGGATCTAACAAATCCAAACTACATTCTGGTCTGACCACCACGGCAAGATGATCAGGAGGTCTTATTTCTATGATCTGTCCTCAACATCGAATCAAACCCCAGTCGCGGAGAGTGCAGCGAGATGACGTGATCATTGTGGTAGGCGATCAGCAAGTGTTTTAAGGATCTGATACTTTTCTGAAACTTACATGAAATTTAAACAGATGTGAAACTTTGTAGCCTGAAATTTGAATGGTACGCTGTAGCATGCTCATCCATGTCTCACATTTTTCAGCAACAGTGGTCCAAGTGGTCATTGTTATGGCTATTGCTGCTATGCCTACAGACATTGTTGTTTTTCCTTTTGTTTATTTTATTATTGTTGTTGGAGGTGGTTTTGGTGTCTGTAATCTTATCGAAACGCAGACTTTTGTCGTGGTACCATTCTTCTATTGGGTTTAGTTCACGAGCTACAGAAACCATCTTTATTTGGGACTTGAATCCAGAAGCTATCCCGACTGTAGTTTTTCATTATTTTCTGAAGTTTCTCCAGGGTTAGAATTCCGAAATTGACAGCCTTGTAATTTTGTTTTATATTGCAAAGATATATCTTTGAGAGACTTTTCCCTCTGCCTTCCCTATATTACACAACTGTATCTCAATATAATGAAGGTAATTATAAAAATATCATCTCCCAACAAACTTTAAAGAAGTTAAAGTTTCTCGTAAATCTAAGCACCATGCAATGAAGATGTGGGAGTTGAGAAGTAATCTAATATTTTGGCACCAGGTCACTAAATGTGGTGAGTGGTTAGTTTGAGCCATTCTGCAGGTGGTTGCAAACAGGAAAGGCCTTGCCTCATTTGGGAGGATAGCCAGTAGCCAGTCACATAACCAACTTATCGTTCTTGGTTTTTTATGCCCATGTACAAGTTAATTGGTTATCACATTAATGACGTTGGTTTGCATATTTATTACAACTACATTTTATTGAAACAGGCATTTCTTGAATACATGACACCAACATTTTATAGTGACAGAAATGTAACTAAGTCCAACTTTCTTAGGTTTTGAAAAATCTGAGCAGTATGTTGTCTGCACAGAGGGCTCCGAATTTCTCATTGTGTTGCTCATTCTGAATTTTTGTCTCGAATATGTTTCAACAATCCAAGCAGTGGGAATTCATTTACCTGCAAATGGTATAGAATGTTTTGAATCTGTCCGTCTCTCGATCAGCCATTTCAGAAGTGAATGTATATGTTTATTTTCAAGCATCAAACTTGGTAGACCCACAGGGGCTTTGCTTTGAACTGGGTGGGCATGTGTGTGTATTGGGTAGATGCAGGACTTGATGTGAATTAACTGGAGATAAGAAACGTACACTCGTACACACCGAGCTGGATCGACCTCATGACATTGTTGTGGGCCCTCAAACTGGGTAAAGTTGTGTGTTTTACACACGTGACTTGATCGGTGATTTCTACCACATAGATTAATTAGTTAATGATGCACTGTAAAGTGTGAAACTCTAGTGAAGGCAGCAGAATCTCACGCTTCTTTATAACATTCTTGAAGACTGACTTTACAGCATTACTGTTGCATAAGTTCATTAAATGCTAAACACTGAACCATCTGTTCAGGTTGTTTCCAAAAGATGCTGGACTTCTAATTGCATATATTTACCAAATTATGTGACAAACATAATCACGTTTCATGTTCCTGAACACAGCAGCCTCGAGAGTGAAAGTCAAATGAAAACAATTTTGGTACGTGCACCGTCAGTTTATAAAACTGCAGTTGTCTTTGGTACTGTTGCATTACGCCAACCGAAGCTTGTTCATTGGTGCTGATAGCGGC
Organism: Zootermopsis nevadensis; assembly: GCF_977971745.1. NCBI lineage: Eukaryota > Metazoa > Arthropoda > Insecta > Blattodea > Termopsidae > Zootermopsis > Zootermopsis nevadensis. The sequence goes on along the minus strand of NW_028259204.1, from coordinate 19,573 downwards.
TTCAGATCTTGAGTTGTGTTGCGGATTATTCCTGTAAACAGTATTATAAGAAGAAATTGCATGGGTTGAGTTTTGAAGAGTACACTGGCCAGTACCAGCCATAAGAAAAACGTGAAGGAAACTGATTATTCAGAAATTGGTCAATGGAAATGTTGATTGAAAAAAAGTAGGATTTCAGAGTCTCATGACAGTGAGCATGAAGATGGCTGTCTTCTGGGTTGTAGTACCATGTAGTCTGGTAGATGCTGACTGATATACCAGACTACACAGTGCTACATCCCAGAAGACAGTCATCTTAATATGTCATGATGAGAACCTCAAATCCTTTATATTGATAATTGTTTTAATTTGTCGAGAAAGACTATGAACAATGTGCAATATTTTCTGGTGTTTTGGATGCCTTTGTGTTTGTGTGTGTACACACAAATCTTCTTGATAATGGTCCCAGTAATTTCAATTTAAGCAACCAGCTTGTTTATAGCAGGTCTGTTTGGAGTTTCCTTGCATTCTTGCACATAATTTTTTCTCTTCACTACTGAAGTTGAACAACTCTAGCAGGCTGGGAAAACCCTTTCACTACAACACACAATATCTTGTTCAAGACTGCAACTTATTTGTTCATTTTTTAGTGGTCTGTTGTCTTCAGGATTTTCAGCTTGGTCCCGTCTCACCCTACAGTCATTATACAGTGGCAGGATATGTGCCAACTATGAATACAGAATTTTTCTGTTATTTCTCATAGGCTTATGTTCCGGTCTGACTGGGGTGTGAACGGTCGTATTGATTCAGCGTATATGGATGGAACTGGGCGTCATTCACTTGTGGATACAATGGAACAGTGGCCAACTGGACCTGCAGTAGACTACCCAGCTAGAAGACTATATTGGACTGATCCCTAAGCATGTACTATAGAAAGTGTAGATCTCAGTGGACAAGATCATCACGTCATCAGAAGATTCCCACATAGTAAGTCTTGAGTATCGTGACAGGATTCCAAAGGATCTAATTTATGTAGGATTTGTGATTTTTATGGTAGCGAGTGTGAATATGGCTGTCTTCTGGGTTGTTGCCGTGTTGTCTGGTAGAAGGTTTCCGACGTTTCAGAGGTCCTTGTTGCCTCCATCATTATGGTGATCGCGTCAACCAGGCTACATGGCGCGTGAACCCAGAAGACAGCCATCTTCAATCAAATTAATGGCTTAATTTACTTTACGTTAAATAGTATTAAAAATATATTAAAATTAGCCGTCAATCACAATATAAAATAATTAAAAGATTAAAATATCATTTTACGTTCCTTATCGAGTACTCGATTTACATGTGGAACATTTACGACATGTTTCGACTATATATAGCCATCATCAGGTGTTATGTTATAAACTTTTCAACTGAATTACTGATTTTTACTGATTTTTACTGATTTACTGATTTATAACATAACACCTGATGATGGCTATATATAGTCGAAACATGTCGTATATGTTCCACATGTAAATCGAGTACTCGATAAGGAACGTAAAATGATATTTTAATCTTTTAATTATTTTATATTGTGATTGACGGCTAATTTTAATATATTTTTAATACTATTTAAATAAATCACAATATGACACATCTACAATATCTTACTTTACGTTGTTTATTGCGACAGATCTGTAGTTCCTTGGAGCTGCTTTCGATTGTTTTTTAAGTTTCTTGCTTTTGGCCATTAGTGTGAAACTAATCTGCACATTTCGCTCTGGATTTGTCGTTTTACATCTATAGAGTTCAAAAACATAAGTGTGAGCAAACTAAGATATATGAATGATTCTTCTTTAAAGACTCAGAAAGCAAGCTGGTACATTACTTTCTATTCAGAATGTTACTTCAGTGAATGTAATACTATTCTCCATAGCATAAATATACTTCTTAATTCTTACTTGTGTAGCACTCATCCTAATCCAGAGGGTATGGAGTTCAGTACCCTGGGGACCTGACATGGCCGGTAGCCTGAGAAGAATTCATTATACTTAGTTGCCATGAAAGTTTTACATCATACAAACTTATATTTGTATTTCTTGATGGAGAAAGCTTTATCACATAAGTATTTAAAGGTATTGTACGTATTTTGAACCGAATTATATTGTTTCTTCCTTTATCTTTTGTCTGTTTTATTTATTCTCTTTTTATAGGGAGCAGGGAGACATAAGTTTGAAGAAATTTTCGTCATTTCTGTTTATGTGCCTGCTACACTTAGTAAGGATCACATACGAATCTGTGTAGAATCTTTGCAAGCTACATGGTCATTTGTTTGCAGGTCGATAGTCTGGCCACTGTGGTACTGATCAATTCAAGTGTGCTGACAAGAACTGCGTTAGCAGCAAATTCCGCTGTGATGGATTTAATGACTCTGGAGATAGTTCTGATGAAGAAGACTGCATTCTACCACCATGTTATTTTGGAACCTGTTCACAGAGCTGTGTAGAAAAGAAGGGAGGAGACTTTTCTTGCCACTGCGCTCCAGGTTTCGTAGGGGAAGGAACATCGAGGAACAGGACTTGTTTTGCGAGAGGTAACATTTAGTTCAATATCAGGTCTTCAAGACCTCATTTCTGTCGAGACAAACGCAGAAATATTTTAGGGCTGAGGGGCATCATGATTTGTCTAATTGATTGCTGATGACAGCTTCTGTGCTCTCTTAACTTATCCCCTTGTATTTTTATTCATCAGATATAACTTTATTAAAAAATCTTCTTTTTCATCCTATCTAAATACAAGTTAACTAAAATATGTGAAACTAACATTTTACTTGTAGTTCTGTATGGGTGTAAAACTTGGTTTCTAAGTCTACCAGAGGAGGATATGTACATGTAAAAAGATTTTGATTTTCTGCAGGTAATTCTGATGTATACGTACATGTAATTTTTCATTCTTTCCAAATGTAGGCAAATGAAGACTGACACATCTTACGTCAAATTCATGTTTAACGTTTGCGCTTTCCAGGAAAACCTGCCCACTTCATTGTTGCTGCTGAAATGGATCTAAGAGACTTGAATACGTACAAACCTGTTGAAAACTCTCTAATCTATGCCCTTAGCAAATCATTTAATGACCGTGGTCAAAAAGTGGAGTCAGTGGATATATTATGGGATCTAACAAATCCAAACTACATTCTGGTCTGACCACCACGGCAAGATGATCAGGAGGTCTTATTTCTATGATTTGTCCTCAACATCGAATCAAACCCCAGTCGCGGAGAGTGCAGCGAGATGACTTGATCATTGTGGTAGGCGATTAGCAAGTGTTTTAAGGATCTGATACTTTTCTGTAACTTACATGAAATTTAAACAGATGTGAAACTTTGTAGCCTGAAATTTGAATGGTACGCTGTAGCATGCTCATCCATGTCTCACATTTTTCAGCAACAATGGTCCAAGTGGTCATTGTTATGGCTATTGCTGCTATGCCTACAGACATTGTTGTTTTTCCTTTTGTTTATTTTATTATTGTTGTTGGAGGTGGTTTTGGTGTCTATAATCTTATCAAAACACAAACTTTTGTCATGGTACCATTCTTCTATTGGGTTTAGTTCGCGAGCTACAGAAACCATCTTTATTTGGGACTTGAATCCAGAAGCTATCCCGACTGTAGGTTTTCATTATTTTCTGAAGTTTCTCCAGGGTTAGAATTCCGAAATTGACAGCCTTGTAATTTTGTTTTACATTGCAAAGATATATCTTTGAGAGACTTTTTCCTCTGCCTTCCCTATATTACACAACTGTATCTCAATATAATGAAGGTAATTATAAAAATATCATCTCCCAACAAACTTTAAAGAAGTTAAAGTTTCTCGTAAATCTAAGCACCATGCAATGAAGATGTGGGAGTTGAGAAGTAATCTAATATTTTGGCACCAGGTCACTAAATGTGGTGAGTGGTTAGCTTAAGCCATTCTGCAGGTGGTTGCAAACAGGAAAGGCCTTGCCTCACTTGGGAGGATAGCCAGTAGCCAGTCACATAACCAATTTATCGTTCTTGGTTATCACATTAATGACGTTAGTTTGTATATTTATTACAACTACATTTTATTGAAACAGGCATTTCTTGAATACATGACACCAACATTTTATAGTGACAGAAATTTAACTAAGTCCAACTTTCTTAGGTTTTGAAAAATCTGAGCAGTATGTTGCTTGCACAGAGGGCTCCGAATTTCTCATTGTGTTGCTCATTCTGAATTTTTGTCTCGAATATGTTTCAACAATCCAAGCAGTGGGAATTCATTTACCTGCAAATGGTATAGAATGTTTTGAATCCATCCGTCTCCTGATCAGCCATTTCAGAAGTGAATGTATATGTTTGTTTTCAGGCATCAAACTTGGTAGACCCACAGGGGCATTGCTTTGAACTGGGTGGGCATGCCTGTGTATTAGGTAGATGCAGGACTTGATGTGATTATGGTCTCTGAATTAACTGGAGATAAGAAACGTACACTCGTACACACCGAGCTGGATCGACCTCATGACATCGTTGTGGGCCGTCAAACTGGGTAAAGTTGTGTGTTTTACACACGTGACTTGATCGGTGATTTCTACCACATAGATTAATTAGTTAATGATGCACTGTAAAGTGTGAAACTCTAGTGAAGGCAGCAGAATCTCACGCTTCTTTATAACATTCTTGAAGACTGACTTTACAGCATTACTGTTGCATAAGTTCATTAAATGCTAAACACTGAACCATTTGTTCGGGTTGTTTCCAAAAGATGCTGGACTTCTAATTGCATATATTTACCAAATTATGTGACAAACATAATCACGTTTCATGTTCCTGAACACAGCAGCCTCGAGAGTGCAAGTCAAATGAAAACAATTTTGGTACGTGCACCGTCAGTTTATAAAACTGCAGTTGTCTTTGGTACTGTTGCATTACGCCAACCGAAGCTTGTTCATCGGTGCCGATAGCAGCTTCAGATCTTGAGTTGTGTTGCGGATTATTCCTGTAAACAGTATTATAAGAAGAAATTGCATATGGGTTGAGTTTTGAAGAGTACACTGGCCAGTACCAGCCATAAGAAAAACGTGCAGGAAACTGATTTTTCAGAAATTGGTCATGGAAATGTTGATTGAAAAAAAGTAGGATTTCAGAGTCTCATGGCAGTGAGCATGAAGATGGCTGTCTTCTGGGTTGTAGTACCGTGTAGTCTGGTAGATGCTGACTGATATACCAGACTACACAGTGCTACATCTCAGAAGACAGTCATCTTAATATGTCATGATGAGAACCTCAAATCCTTTATATTGATAATTGTTTTAATTTGTCGAGAAAGACTATGAACAATGTGCAATATTTTCTGGTGTTTTGGATGCCTTTGTGTTTGTGTGTGTACACACAAATCGTCTTGATAATGGTCCCAGTAATTTCAATTTAAGCAACCAGCTTGTTTATAGCAGGTCTATTTGGAGTTTCCTTGCATTCTTGCACATAATTTCTTCTCTTCACTACTGAAGTTGAACGACTCTAGCAGGCTGGGAAAACCCTTTCACTACAACACACAATATCTTGTTCAAGACTGCAACTTATTTGTTCATTTTTTAGTGGTCTGTTATCTTCAGGATTTTCAGCTTGGTCCCGTTTCACCCTACAGTCATTATACAGTGGCAGGATATGTGCCAACTATGAATACAGAATTTTTTTGTTATTTCTCATAGGCTTATGTTCCGGTGTGAATGGTCGTATTGATTCAGCGTATATGGATGGAACTGGGCGTTATTCACTTGTGGATACAATGGAACAGTGGCCAACTGGACCTGCAGTAGACTACCCAGCTAGAAGACTATATTGGACTGATCCCTAAGCATGTACTATAGAAAGTGTAGATCTCGGTGGACGAGATCGTCACGTCATCAGAAGATTCCCACATAGTAAGTCTGAGTATCGTGACAGGATTCCAAAGGATCTAATTTATGTAGGATTTGTTATTTTTATGGTAGTGAGTGTGAATATGGCTGTCTTCTGGGTTGTTGCGCCGTGTTGTCTGGTAGAAGGTTCCCGACGTTTCAGAGGTCCTTGTTGCCTCCATCATTATGGTGATCGCGTCAACCAGACTACATGGCGCATCAACCCAGAAGACAGCCATCTTTAATCAAATTAATGGCTTAATTTACTTTACGTTGTTTATTGCGACAGATTTGTAGTTCCTTAGAGCTGCTTTTGATTGTTTTAAGTTTCTTGCTTTTGGCCATTAGTGTGAAAGTAATCTGCACATTTTGCTCTGGATTTTCGTTTTACATCTATAGAGTTCAAAACATAAGTGTGAGCAAACTAAGATATATTTATTAAGTTATGAATGATTCTTCTTTAAAGACTCAGAAAGCAAGCTGGCACATTACTTTCTATTGAAAATGTTACTTCAGTGAATGTAATACTATTCTCCATAGCATAAATATACTTCTTAAATCTTACTTGTGTAGCACTCGTCATGTCTGACATCAGAAAAATGTAAATTCTTTTTTTACTTTTACAGAGGAGAAACCTTACAAAGTGGAAGTGTTTGAATACAACCTGTATGTTAGCACATACCAGACAAACATCATCTCTAAACTGAACAAGTTTAGACGTGGTGATCTGACATACCTTTACACAGGGACTGAATAGTGCATCAGACATCCTTATTGTTTGAGAAAACAAACGAATGAACACTAAGTTTCTAAGCACAGTCTTTACCTGGGAGATAAATAGATTGATTTTCTCCCACAAGGCTCATGATTTAGGATGACAGTTCAGCACACAAATTCTACTATAAGAAATAGTGTGGAGATATTTTGTTTCATATATTGCTCTTCGCCACGATTTGCAGAATGGTTCTGGGGCCGCCCAGTCTCATCTACGGTGGATATTGGTATCTCTCTCCCCAAGATGTAAAGCAACTACAGTGTGAAGCTACGATCCTCCAGCCGGTGCTATACGTCTACAATGCATGGGGCTAATCCTAGAGCCTAAAGTACGCTCTCATGGAATGAATTGTAGTCACAGACACAACTTATCCTTTATTTCCTACATTTAGCATTTTACATATCTTTCTAATTACCAAAGAGTTGAATTTTTTAAAATACAAGTTGCAGTCATTAATTAAATTACTTTCTCTCGAAACTTTTTATTATGTGTCTTTTATATACAGGCATGCCTCGTTTTATTGCGCTTCGCAGATATTGCGTTTTTTTACAAATTGGAGGTTTGTGGCAACCCTGCGTCGAGCAAGTCTATCGGCACCATTTTTCCAACAGCATGTGCTCACTTCGTGTCTCTGTGTCACATTTATTAAAATAAATATAAATTAGTATTGGATGTTTGGCATTGTAGCAGCATTTCACGCGATTTTAATTGTGACCCGGAGAGAGTTCATAGTGCCAACAAGGTTTGTTATATATTAAAGGTTAGCAGGGGTATAGAGAAATAAGGTTTGAACTGAACTGAAATGTAGGTAGGGCAGACATGACATGTCTTCAAGGTGTTCTGCAAAGCAGTGTCTGTGAAGTGTCCCTAAGGGGGACTAACGCAGCCAGTTCTGCCATGATTTGAATATTTCCCTCAACCCAACAAGGAAAAATGGCTAACTGCGCAGTGTCTGTAGCATCTGTACTTTCATCCATGGAAACAGAATTAACAACACAATTTAAGCACTTGGACATTAAGGCACAAAAAATATTTCTGAATAACTTTTCTATTTCCCGTGCTTTTATGTCTTTTAATAAAATGATGTTTGAGATTGTTTGCTTCAAATTGGACAAGTAATGTCAGCAGTGCACTGAAGGCATGCCTTCATATGTGAAGCCCCTATATAAAAGATGTATGTGTCTATTTGCTATGTTTACTTTGTCTTTGGAAGTTAATAGTACAAGGAAATGATGATGTTACATGGGCCACCATCATGCAAGTACTGTGATGTAGCCACTGTTATTACCAATCACAAAATTCGCTGTGCATTTCATGTAGCCAATAAGTCAACAGTTGTATTCGGCTAAGTATTTAATCTTGGTTGTAACCAGTTTTATCATACAGACTGATAAAAACCAGAAGATCACAAAAATGCATATGGGTTGTACAAAACACATCAGGGGGGCTGTGGGTTGATAACCTCTGGTTTAAATGCTGTATTCCTATATTTGAAATGGACAGCCATTTTTTAAAAAAATATGCTTTAATTTGCTATACCTGTAACTGGTTCTTGCAGGTGCAAAACTTTTTGAACATGTTATATAGCATTTATAATTGGATAGGATTTTTGGATGTCTGTTAAACCAGACAAATGATTTTAAATCATAACAAAAATTGGTGCCTGATGACATATACATAGAGTATGCTTAATATTCTAATCAGAATCTGAAATTAATTAATACTGACAGATGTCATCATTCATACTGGTGCTATAATGTAAGTCGTGACTGCTTCCTCTCAACAACCGTTTATAATTGTCTCGTCATGTACTACTGTTGTAAATAGCGTTCCACAAAGACTGAATGTTGTTTAAACTTACAGTGAGTAATCCATGTTATCGATCCCTGTGCCACAATTCAACTCTTTGTCCGCTGGGATCGAGCCGGAGCCACACAGAGCTAGGCTATTCTCGCGTGTGCCCAGATGGTTTCGTGAAAACCATTGCTAGGTTTTGAATTCGCAACAGCCACCCTGCAGTTACCTTACTGCTCAAGATATATAGTTTGTTCAGTAGTACAGTATTTTAATACCTTGTATTTAATAGGATAAAGAATATTTTATTTTGTGTTAAACATAAAATACCATGTGAGATGAAAGGTTTTCACAGCAGTGAGAATGATGTTTTCTGGTTTCGATACTGTGTAGAATAGGAATTTTGATGTATTTCATTTCATTTCATTCAATTGTTATTATAGGACTTTGAATCACTATAAAATGGTATTAATTTTGTATTAATCTTAAACTAAGTCTTGACTATCAACATACCTCGCTTACTCCTCGACGCAATTACGGGAAAGGAGACTACTTATTACTTTTCCATACCCTAGAAAACTCTGACTGGTCTTGCGTTCTTAATGAAAGCTCGGTTGATGCTGCAGTTAATAATCTCACGGCTACTGTGTCGAAGGCCATCAGTCTAGCTATTCCCCTTGTAAAACCCAGAAATTCTGCATTTCCTCATTGGTTTTCCAAAACTCTTGTCTATTACATTAGAAAGAAGAATGCATCTCTTAAGAAATTCAAAAAATCTAAATCTGATTATCATTATAGCGTTTTTTCTCACTATCGTAAACTAGTTAAATTGACTATTAAATCAGATAGATTGGTTTGGTTAAAAACTATTGAAGAAAATTTGAAAACCCAACCAAAGCACTTTTGGAAATATATTTCTAATTTCAAAAAGAAAGACCAGTCGATTACACAAATTAAAGTTGGAGACAGTTTTATCACGGAACCCCAGGCAATCGCTGAGGCTTTTGCTGACCGCTTTCGTTCTGTTTTTAACTCCCCTTCTTGCGTTAATGTTACGACTAGTTCTGACTTCGCCTATTCTGATGTTTTGAATATTCCTCGTATCTCTGTTGATGATGTTACGCGGGCAATTAGTCGTCTCCGTTCGACGAAATGCGTCGGACCCGATGAAATCCCGACTTTCGTCATAAAAGGTTGTTCTGAGATTTTAACTCCTCTTTTACGCCATATTTTCAACCTTAGTTTATCTAGTGGGAACTTTCCTTTGTTATGGAAGCGAGCGGCTGTTGTGCCGATTTTTAAGAAAGGCAACAGCGCCTTAGTATCTAACTATAGGCCTATTTCGATCCTTAATAACCTCTCCAAAATTTTTGAAAGCATTGTTCATGATCACCTTTCCTTTTATTTCAAATTCAAATTACACCCCAGTCAACATGGTTTTTGTAAATAAAAATCTACGGTAACCAATTTAGTTACCTACCTTAATGATGTTCAGCCGTCGGTTTGTTCACAGGGACAGATCGACTCTGTGTATTTTGATCTTAGGCAGGCCTTTGATTCAGTCCCGCATTCTATTCTTTTGAAAAAGCTAAATAAATTTGGACTATCTTCTCCTTATGTCAAGTGGTTCCAAAGTTATTTATCATCCAGATCTGCCTTTGTTCGCATTTTAGGACAGTCTTCTTCTCTCTACGCGGTGTTATCTGGAGTTCCACAAGGCTCTACCTTGGGACCTCTCTTATTTAATATTTTTATTAACGACCTTTGCGACAAAATTAAGTATTCTAAATTTCTCTTATTTGCCGATGACTTGAAACTATATCACGATATTAAATCTGTGCATGACTGCAGAGCTCTTCAAGCAGATATCGATTCCGTACATGAGTGGTGTAATGATAACAATATGGAACTAAACATTGAGAAAACCAAAATTATATCGTTCACACGTAAAACCAACAGTATCCATTTTAATTACATTGTTAGTGACTTTTTAATCTTGCGTACAAATTGTATAAAAGATCTTGGTGTTTTGTTAGACAGTAAACTGTATTTTCACTGTCATGTAAATTGTGTTCATTCCCAGGCACTAAGGACCTTAGGGCTTATTCGTTTTATTACTTATAATTTTTCCTCTCTAGACAGCCTTGTTGTTTTATATAATGCTTTAATTAGGTCAAAGCTTGAGTATGCCTCGGTCGTTTGGAATAATCTTACACAGACAGATTCTAATAAATTAGAAAATATTCAAAGAAAATTTGCCAGTTTATGCAATTACCGATTTTTCCAGTTTAATATCCCCCGAAAATATGAACTGATCCTATCTACTTTAAATTTTAGAACACTTTATTCCAGACAACGACATCTCGATGCGTTATTTCTTATTAATGTATTTAAGGGCAAAATAAATTGCCATTCCATTATGGACGCTGTTGGTTTACGTGTGCCGGCGAGGCAAATAAGAGAATTTTCTACTTTTAGTGTGAGCAGTGCACTAAGGCATAGTCCTTCAGCCAGGTGCGTCATCGCTGCAAATGACGTATGTAAATCTTTGGACGTATTTAGCACAAACATTGTCTCCCTTGAGCGAACGTTCTCAACAAGGGAAATGATCTAGCTTGGTTATCTGTCTTTTTATATTTTTTAAAGTTTTACAATTATATTAGTGTTCCCTACGTGGATTATTTGTTTTTATTTATATTCCTTCATTTTTTGCTCTGTGTTAATATTGTTTCTATTTTGGGTTTGCCTGTACTTGGCAGTTATATTTAATACTGTATATTTATAAGTTTAGTTAATCCGTTTGTGTAATATTTTTAATTTTTATTTCACTATTATTGTATATATTATCAGTGTTTGCCTGTTATTGGCTTCTTGCTGTTGGCAAACACGTAAATAAATTAATTGAATTGAATTAATTGAATTGAATTATATGAAAATACTACGAAACTATTATTGCAATTAATGGAGTTAACACATATCATTGAATTTTCATTAAATTTTTGTTTAAAACTGTGTACTACTACTGCTACTTATTAAATTTTTTTCATGAAATTTACAGTTTCAAAATGTAATGTTCAGTAATACAGCAGTACCTACTAGTTATCAGTTTATTGTTGTATTATTAGTGGTACTTAAAATGGAATAGGTCCTGGTAATTGAAACAATATGCACAGTGCATTGTTATTGGTTACAGCAAGAGGCAACTGAAAGTGTGTCAATTCTGTAGGATTACGCACTTAGCTAATGAGAAGACTTGGAGTCAGAGTTAATGAATTCAGTCATTAAACACCATATTTACTACTGAGATTCCCTTTACTGAGATTGTAACAAAGTGAAAATATATTCTAGTACCGTATGTATACTGTAATTAGTATGTGATTTCTCTTTTGTCAGGTTGTGTGCGAACCAACTGCGAGACCTCCGAAGGTGCGTGACTTAGACTGCCATAAAGGAAGACTTGGACACTCAGGAAGAAGGAACAGAAATACCTGGAGAGTTTTGAAATGTGGTGTTGGAGAAGAATAGAGAAGATCAGGTGGACGGATCGAGTGACCAACGAAGAAGTATTGAGGAGAGTCAACGAGCAAAGAAACATTCTGCAGGCGATTACACGAAGGAAAGCTAACTGGCTGGGACATATTATGAGAAGGAATGGGTTACTGAGTGATATCACCGAAGACCAGGTTGAAGGAAAGCGAGGACTGGGAAGAAGACTGATACAGCTAACCGACGACCTTAAACAAGGAAAGAAGATGACGTTCCAGGAATTAAAACGAGAAGCCGAGAATAGGGAAAACTGGAGAGCTCTTTTTGGGCAGAGCAATGGACCTGTCGTAAGACAGAACACTAAATAATAATAATAATAATAAAGGAATGTGTAAGATTGTGCACGTTGTTCGTACGTGTAAATGACAGTCATTGTACAGTGGTGACAGGTGTCAGCTCTACCGCTGTTCACAGTATTGTAAAAACAAAGACCTGTGCTCTGCAGACATTTTGGTCACTTTATCAAGTGACTCTTCACCTCCACTTAAGGTAATTTACACTTGAGCTTTATCACATAATCAAACATGTAGGATGCTCTTGTCTGATCATTCTCATAGTTCATGTTCCAAACCATTTGATTTCCTAGAAGTGAAGTGTTTTGGCTTTTGAACGAGTTTCATTGTAGCCTGAATTGGTTCATTGTAATCGATGGCTTACTGCAGAGACAGTAGATACAGGAAGAAGATTATGTTTCTTTTTAAGGTTCATAAATTTATTTGAAAAGTGTTTTTAATGTATTCTGTATTTAATTGAATACAATGTAAAACGTGTGCTTCATAATCGCTTATTTTTCTGGTCAGTACAATAAATTACAGCTTCTTCAATACCAAGTACCTGATTTTATATTAAAAGAATGTTATCAAGACCAGCTGTTAGAGACAATCTTGAGCCAGTTCTGCATCTATAAATCCTATACTGCTACTACTACTAAATGTCACTGTATAGTAGGATGTGTTTGTATCACAGGTTTTCCTTGGTCTTACGATTCAAATTCTGGGTTAGTATCTCGAACTATGTTGCCACATTCCTCCTCTCTTTTGTTTTTGTGATGTATAAGTGTAGAAAGTAGTGTTATAAATTATCTAAAAAGCACAAGGTTTATTTTTCAGTATCAAAAGCAAGGATCTGCAGTAAGTATTTTTTAACTATTACAATTAAGAGCTGCGTAAAAGGTATGATTTTAGGCAGCACACTTTACTCAATAATAACTGTCAGAACTATCAGCAATTTTATTTGTTTTTGTGACAGGTTGCAGCCCGTACTTTAGGAGATCTAGTGCGGAAACTAGGCGAACGGGTGCTGCCAGAGATCATTCCGATTCTGGTGAAGGGGTTGGAGTCGGATCAACCAGATCAGAGACAGGGAGTGTGTATTGGTCTCTCAGAGATAATGGCTTCTACCAGCAAAGACATGGTGCCCACTGTGTGATCCGCTGCCAGAAGTGAGGCCGAGCACTCGATGACATCCTTCCGGCAATGCTCAACCATTTGGTATGCCATTGCAAATTCAGATTTAATGTCACTCTGGGTGAATAGCTTTTGTCTTTTATTTGTGTTACATGACAGAATGAAGCTAAAGCCTATACGTTGCTTTGGCATCCATATTCACTGGTAGACAAGAAGATAGGGCAGGGGGCAGTGTTGTTACACAGGTTAAATATGTGAGTTTCAGTCATGATATTTTTCGTATGTTGTGTTTTGCACAAATACTTATTTCAACTGGTCAGTTGTATATTATTTAGCTGTATGTTTCAAGATTTCTGTGTGGATCTCATACGAAGAGCAATTGGAAATGGATAACAAAATGAGTAAATTCAGATGTTTGAAGGGAAATGTGTGTTTTTAATCATTATAGATCTCTACAGTGGTACTAGTGCATAAATACCTCTGATTAGAGTCCATTTGCTTGGTGAAAATTTTATAGTTGCAAGTTACATATGGGAAGGAATGTCAGTTTCTGTTTTAAGGAGTATTGAAAACTTTTTCTTTTTCAGATTGACCCACACCCGAAGGTTGCAGAGTCCGCGCTAGAGGGGTTACGGCAGGTGACGGCCATAAAGTCACGCGTGGTTCTGCCGTACCTTGTTCCACAGCTTATCGCTCCTCCACGAGTAAACACCAAGGCTTTATCAATTCTTGCCTCTGTGGCAGGCGAAGCTCTTATAAAGTATTATCTGCACTTCTGGCAGCTCTGTCTATGGCCCAAGGCACAACACATGAGGCCCAGGTGAGCCATTATTTAACCCGTCAATGCAATTTGCCGCATACGTCATTCATCTGTAGTCTGCCTCCCTTTTTCAGCAACAGGCTGGTGTTATGTGACATCAATTAATGAAACTGCAAACACTTTCAAGATGCTATTATTACTAGAATGAATGAGAAGCTTTGTTTCAGAAACACAGGCTCAGGTAAACATCTGATGATCTCACTCATAAATGTAGGCTACTAAATAAATGAATAGAGCATGCTGTCTTACTTGGTAAGCTCATGACTTTGGAGAGTCATGGTCTTACAGCGCAAACAACACATCTGATGATGAAATACTCTCGGGTGCCAAGCCGCGTCAGGTGGTTTGTTACCCGAGAGTCTTTCATCAACTTCCATCGCCACGAAAGCTTCACTTTATACAACAAATCTGATATTTAGACAGATTATTGGATATGAAAAATGTGGGAGGGTATAATTCTGTTTATGAATGTATCAAAGAAGGGTTTTTTTTACAAGCATTGCTTGTTGAAACTCATAAGAATGAAAGTGATATGCTAGAAGTGGGAGTGGTGCTTAGCATATTACGAAATTTATTGTTGTGAAACTTATTGCGGACAGATATAAATTCCTTTCAAAGTGTATGTGAAGTGTTTTGCTATATGCTCGGACCACAGCTTCGGCGATAGGGTGACAGCTTTCAAAAGATGTTTCACCGGGAATTTATAGAATTCATTTTGGCGCAGATGAATCTGTATGCGTAACACTGTATTTATGCATGAAATGTGAATGTGGGATCACTTTCTGTGATGAGAAGGTGGAAAGAGATAACTGTAACGAACTGCACATAGTCATTGCACTTTTTGTGTTGCTGGAAATCGTTCAGAAAACTACACTTCAGTCATATTCATTAATATTGCCTATCATTGTAATGAGATGTGATTGTAGCGAATATAATTTGTCTGTCCACAGAAGTTCATTATACTGAGATTGTTCTGTATCATATACTTATGTGGTTAGGAAAAGTGTTTTGATAGGGAATTGAAACTAGAAGGAGGAAAGCTAAAGGGAAGAAATTTGACATTAAGATAATTTGATTGAAGTTATAGAAATTGAATCTGAGTGGAGGCTGACCTCGGCATAACAGGCCAACTTAATTTATTTTACATTTTCACAACAGGCGGATAATTCAAGTTGAGTGCAGCTTATGCATATCTTAACATAACCTGGTTGTTGGTCTTGTCTGCAGGAGCTGGAATACTGTCAGTGACGGATGAAGTTGGTATTCGGACAATCATGGACCAGCTGATGGGGTCCACTCGGTCAGACAAGGTGGAGCTCCGACGTTCTGCGCCTTCTGTCGGCTCATTCATGCTGACTACTCTCAGTATGTGCCACAGCTTCTGCGAGGCCTAATACTTATGTTCACAGACTCAAATTCTGATGTGTTTCAGATGGCATGGGAAGTTCTCAGTGCTGTTACCAAGGTACAGAGCTAGTTGAATGCAATTTAAATCTCATCGCTGTTTTTGTCTTAATATCCATTTTAATATTGTCTTGTCATCTGTGCCAAAGTGTCGCAGGTAGTAACTTCGCTGAGGTTTCTTGAATGAAATTTTGTGTTTCATACCTCTCCCATGCATTGTTTACGTCCTGCCCATCTTATTCTCCCTGATTTAATGAAGAGTGCCAAGCATTGTGCCCTCCCTCTTATATTGTATGTGCATCAGTTAACACCTTGTTGTTGATTGATGTATACATTTTTTAGGGTGAGATACCAAGTTTCATATCCATATAAAGCAACAGGTAAAATTTAATTTGTTTATTTGGTAATTCAGTTTGGTTTATTTAATTAAGGAATGCTGTGTAATAATTAGGTTATGCAAATGTAAGTGGTAGGGATTAATTTAAATTCTCAGATTTAATTTTTATGAGGAGCTGGGTTAGCTCAGTCTCTGTATAGTGACTGGCTACAAGCTGGATGACAGAGGTTCAGTTCCTGGCAGGGGAAAAATAATTTCCCCTAATCCTCTGCATCCAGACTGGCTCTAGGGTGCACACAGCATCCTTTGCAGTGGGTAAGTACCAGGGAACCTTTCCCTATGGGGTAGGTAAAGTGGTTGGTGCATGAAGCTGGCCACTCACCTCTATCTACTGCTGAGGACACGGAAGAATGGATATATACCTCCACCACCCCACATGTCTAAGGTGTGGAGCTTAATAATAGAGGCAGAAAAATTTTACTTTTGCCATATTTGATTTTCTAACATTATAAGATTAATGCCGTATTTATCCAAATACTGTATGTCCCTTATAAGAAATGCATATAAATTTTTTTATGTATTCCGATTGTAGACACGAATCTTCCCTTTCAATCTTCCTGTATTATGCTGGAATACTTTTTGTTTTACAGACTCTGGACTCTTCCCAACAAACCACTCATGTTGGGGACATACGACCGGCCGTGCGTTTTGCTGTCAGTGATTTAAAAGGACAAGATTTGCTTCCTGGCTTTTGCTTACCAAAGGTATATTATTGTCATATGTTGAGGTATGCTATATCTACAATTCACAATTTGTTTTTTTATGAAAAATTGAAACACCTCTAAAATCTGGCCTAGTAATAATCTTTATTATCTGAAAGGACATAAGAGCCCACAACTTACGCTATCCTCTGACTGAACGCGTTCAAAGAAACAAGCTGCGTTCTCTTACCAGTAAGAGGACTGTCAGCAGTGGCGCCACGCACACATGATGGAGAGTCAAACAACCGTGAAGTAACAGCTTTAAACATGACAGGCATAGGAAATTGCCACCATAAAAATTACTGGATAGAAATATGGATTTTAGGTCCTTCCTTTGGGATGCCAGATGCATTGTCTGACATTGTATTTAATTTAGTTTTGTTTTCACTTTTTTCTGTTTTTTGTGTATGTTTTATCTATAATTTTCTCCTGTAGCCGTTGAGTTAGCGCATTTAAATAGAGAGTTGTATTGTTGATGCTATATTGTTAGTGTTGTTATTATCACTGTTTTCTAAATTTCTGACTTTTGTTTTATTTATTTACTTCAAAGTGAGCATAGGAGTAAACTGAGCATTCAGTTTTGATGATAAACTGAAAGGTTTTATTATAGGGGCTTCCCGTGATTGAAATGCATACTCTCATTTACAAATGCGCCTAAAAATTGGCCATTGATTACATTTTCTGTTTGCAGGGCATCATGCCGATTCTTCCTATTTTTCGTGAAGCTATTCTTAATGGGCTTCCTGAGATAAAAGAGCAGGCTGCACAGGGCCTAGGTGAAGTGATAAAACTGACCAGTGCTCAAGCTCTCCAGCCATCTGTGGTTCATATCACGGGTCCACTCATCCGTATTCTTGGAGATCGGTTCAAGTGGAATGTGAAGGCTGCAGTGCTGGAAAGTCCTGTACTGCTGCTTGTGAAGGTGGAGAGAGAGAGAGAGAGAGAGAGAGAGAGAGAGAGAGAGTGAGTGCATGTTTCCAAATATATTATCCTTTGCTGTTTTTTATATTTAATTTTCTTTCATTTAAATGTATTGTGTATGTGAATGCATTGTATGCAGAGCCATACTGAACAGTGTCAGAAAATATTTTCCTTGTGTTTCTTTAGTGATTAGTCGTTTATGGTGATGTTAGGGTCCATGAACACCAGCATCAGCAGTCGTGTGATATCAGACAAGTCAGCATGACCTTCCCTTCAGATTGTTGGGACTTGAATATCTTGTGGTGGGGGAAGGATGGATGTTTCTGTTACATGCTTAAAGCTTTTGCTATGGGTTCAAAGTGGCTGTATCACTTGTTATCACTGCCCTCTGTCTGGTAGAACTGCAAATGCTCCACCAGTAGTGTCGTGCTGTAGCTTTTGTTGGACCTATTGGGTGCACCCCTTAAAATATCCCAGGCATCACATGATTCTGTGTTGATGCATACATTGAATTGCACTGCTAGTGAATGAATGCTGCAGTGTTTATCCACAGACACAGCTTCCTCCACTTCTGCAACATTCTTGGGTGTTATGTCCACATGGGCCTGACCTGACATTGCCTCGTCGGTCCTTCCCCTGAACAACATCTCGTGCCGCTCTACCGTTCTTGTGTTACTTCATTCCTGTCAGGTCTGAATGTTCTCCTCAGCACATGCTGAAGGTAACAATTATAATAAAATTTATTACCACCTGGATTTATGTTTTTTTTTTAAAGTGTTCTGTCTGACGACAGGTCCATATGAACAGGATCCTTCCATCCTTTTCTCTTCTCGGACTGGGACCTGTTCATATACGTTCTTGGCAGATGATCCATTGCCTTCTTCTGTGTGTGAATGGAGTAATTGTTGGGATGCAACGGAGGAAATCTCCGTATTGCCTAGACCACGGCCTTGCCCAACACAAGTTATAAATTCGGGCACCACCGGGAATCGAACCCGAGACCCCAGGATTACAAGGCCACACACTGCTGGTTTGCTGACTCTTAACTATACCCCTGCTAGCTGCACCTTGTCGTGGTGGTGGGGCTTGTGTACCTCAGTGACCCCAAGAGCTATGCTGGCGGTAGCATAGCTACTGGTAGGGCCTCCCTAGCCAGATTAGTCGAGGAGGAGAGGTCAGACTAAGACAGGTACCGTGGTCCTCCAGGTTCCGGGTTGGTCGCAAGGCCAGCAACCTTGCACCATAAAAAGGAAGATGTTCCGAAACCTAAACCTCGGACAGACGGACCGAAGGAATAGGACAATTGAGGAGGCCATGGACCGAATACGGACCAGAGAGCAATAGATGATGAAGAAGAAGCTGGTTTGTTGACTCTTAACTATAGCCCTGCTAGCTGTAATTTTCAGAATTACCCCAATAAGACACACAAACAAGAATACACTCGAGGATGGGCTGTATTGTTTGAGATTATTAACGTATGATACTGTAAATAATAGGGAAAAAATACCATACAACAGTGAATACAGAATTAAATCCACTCTACTTTAAGAGTCAATGTAAATGAATACACATAATTAAAAACAGACAAAAAGTGAAAATTCAATGCAGCTTACTGACAACAAAAGATAGACAGCCAGCAGCTGTGGGACAAGTGCTGGAGCACAAGGAAAGTCTGGCAGGGCTCACACTCATCCAAGCATCAGTAAAATTGTTTACAAATAATCAAAGTTTCACTTTCAGATACAATAAATGTACAAAAATTTCTGAGTATGTGAATGAAATATACATGCTGGATTTAATATTTCTTTACTTACAGTTAATTTTTATTTAATGTCAATGCACGTGCACACGCATACACACAAAATAAGATAGAGCACTAACACACCAATAAATTCAGTAATATATTTCAATGGATTCTTATAGACTCCTG